>NW_026453234.1:300000-489876 GCF_025200985.1 Drosophila gunungcola
TTGTACTTTCCAGGGCATTAAAGTTCGCCTTATCCACCGACTTGCCCTCGTTTTGCTTTTGGCTTATTATGTGCCAATTGAAACTTAATTGAGAGACAATTTTGGTATTGGCCAAATTTCGTTCCGGATTTTTTTTTTTGGCCAACGAAATTCGAACATGAAACGAGCGAGAATTTCGCGGGGCTGATGTCACTTCTTGGGTTTTCTGGATTTTTACGAGTTGCTTTCAGTGGGAGGGACAGGGACTGAGTGTGGGGCCAAGTGACACCACTCAAATGTGGAAATCCGTGGGATCTCCTCGAAATCCTCACCCATCAATGCCAAGTGGCCGAGTGTGTCTGTTTCTGCAAGTTCTTGACTTCACATCTCGCCATCGCTCTAAGTACATAAGTGCCTTATTTTCCTACTCCCCCCTAGTTTTTCTTATACTCTAGGTACTCCCCCTCGTTCCTATTTCGCGGCATAGTTTATTTTCCCTTTTTTGTGGTAAGTCCCGCCACCCCGAAGATCTTTATTACACGGCCAGATGGAATATCTCACATAGCGCTTGTGTTTCTAATTCTTTTTTTCGATTTTCACTTTTTGGATTTTCCTCTTTTCAGATGGGTATGGTAAACAAACAAGTGGCGGATTGTTTATAGCTTCAGTCAGAGAAGTACACGAAAAAAAGAAGTACACGAAAAAGATTTTCATGTACAGAGAGTTTTCCTTTAAAATGTAAAAAAAATACATAGTATTATAGTATAGTTTTTTCAAATAATAAAATAAATATGGTTTTTCAAGGCAAGCCACCCCTTAAGCCTTATTAAAATAACTCAACCTACGCTCATTGTTGGCCAGCCTATAATCTCGATTTTTCGACCTTATATTTTGTGTCTATCCATCTATCGGTCCACAAAATCTATGTCTTGGAACATATATCCATCTGAAAACATTCATGCCACCACAGCCATTCCCGAAAACTAACAACATGTGTTTGCCAGTTCGGGAAATGAGGCGAAATATCCACCGGAATCGGAATTATTTTATATACAACCATTGCGAGAAATTCTCATTGGACAATTCGATTTAAGGCCACACTTTCCTTTAATTTTCCCAATTTTTCTTTGAACATAGTTGAGAAATGGCTATTCACATTGCTCATACGACGTTTTGGACTTCTGTTGCTTTTTTGTATTTGATGTTTCGAGTCGTTTAAATATGGTAAACTAAAACAATGACATGCATTGCTCACCTACACTGAGTACTGAAAACAACGCCGGCAACGTCAGGCATTTCCTTTTGGCTATTTATCTTGTTTGGACGCTGCAGTTCAAAATTATTAAATTAATACAATAAAATTGAAAATAGTTATTACCCTTTTACGCCACGTTTATTTTTTTAGACTTTTGGCAATAAAAACAACAATTTTAAAGATATACAGCTTAAGTAATGCATTTTTTGTGCAGCAGGCGACTAAAACTTTTTAATTTATTTTTTGGCCAATTAATTTTTCTTAAAGAGATAACATTGTGGTTTTTCTTTTTAGCTATGAATGCCATTTGATTTTAAATGTTATAGCATTCTAAATTTTGACCAATATTTATCGGGGTTTTGATAAAAAAAAAGCAGATAACAATTTAAAAAACATTTTTTAATTCATTCATTACGTTGTATATATAATTTTTAATTCATAGTACAAACAATGTAGAATATTGATTTATATAAAGTATTTTAATAGAATATGCTAATTAGCTATAAAAATTATAAGAATTATACACTGTATTCTTTGCAGAATTATATAAATTATTTTAACAGACATTTTTAAAGAAACTCCTTAAAGTTTCGCTAACCAGCCTTATATAGCCGTCGGGCACTTTCCGTGGATGTTCGAATGTTTATGCTAAGGCAACAACAATTATAGGAACGGCAACAATTGGTCGGCCCACGTGGGTAGATTTGGTTTCGGATTGTGTATATAGCTGCGGCGATAGCTGTGAGGTGGCATGGAATGGTAATGTTAATGGGAAATGGGGCCGGGCTCTGCCTCTGCCTCTGCCTCTGCTGGCGTCGCTGCCGCAGCATCTCCGGACGGCATCTCCGGCGGAAAGTAAGAATTTAGTCGGAAATTGAACGTCGCGAACGCCGCCGCCAACAAAATTGTCGCTACCAAAGTCGCGACAACTAGCAATCTGCAATCTGCAACCATCAACTAGCAACTAGCAACTTGAAACTAGCAACACTAAAATCATAATTCCAATTAAAATCCAACTAAATTACCTATTACAATCTATCAAAAGAATTCCAACCGTGCCACATTTCTTATTCATTAGTATTTTTTTGTAATTTTTTACTGTGCGTGCATTGGCATAAACGATTTGAGTTCGGAACTGTGCCAGCTGGCGGCATCAAAAGCTTGAGGAGGTGCTAATCCCATAAGGAGCACAATAAAATCGGCGAAAGTTGCAGAATGCATTCCACGGCATGCGGCGTAGGTGCCTCGGCCACAAACCTCTCAACTCTGCAATCGTAAGTTAAGCCGGGGTCAACATAAACCTTGAATCATGCACTTATTGAATATTTACTTTATTTAAGGGGTGATGGAATTTTTTTTGGAATTCTAAACAGGCTAATCAAATTATTTCCGATTTTTAAAAGAGATCGAATTTATAAAAAAATTGTCCAAAACTGTAAACTATAGACTTGATATAATTAAACAATTTATATATATTTTCAAAACCTAATATTTGAGTTCTATATAATATTATTAATGATTGTTAATTCTTTTTTAAAATTGTGTTGCTTCTTTAATTGTGCGTTAAATTTAGTGTAAAATTTGTCTAGCATTTAATGATTTTTAAAAAAAGAACAAGCAGAAATGTTTAATACATCAAAAATAATGCAAAAACCAAAACATTTTAATTGTTTACAGAATAATATTTGGTCTAAAAGTGGTAAAGGTTAATATACTCTTTGCCGTGTTCAATTCATTGTTTAGACAATCTGTATTATTTAAATAATTATTTTCAATGTTATTTTTAAACTTAGTTTATCATGGTGTAAACAAACTTGTCGTTATTTGGGAATGTTTTAACCCAAAAAAATGTTTACACATCTTCAAAACGTTGAAGAGAATTCAAGGTAATCAGAGATCAAATCGGTCTAATTTTGTTTACATTTAGTGCCCATCCTTTTTTCGTGTGTACAAGTGTTTCCTTTCGATATTTTTATTGCTGTTAGTTCAAACTTTAAGTTTCGTGGATGTCAGTGGACCGCAAAACAATCCATCAAAATAGGGAAATACAGGGAGCAGAAAAACCAACAAGTACAATTTTTGTAGTGTTTTTTTTTTTGTTTTTTAGGGGAAAAGGGGGCAGAAAATCGGTGGAAAAATTGAGGAGGCGGGGTCACATGCTGGGCCGTAAAGTAGCTCGCAAGAAGCGCAATGTAAACAATTACTCACCCCGCTCATTTCCCACTTTTTTCTGTTGTTTCATTTTCTTTTTGCTTTTCCTGCCATCGATGTGTGTCAGACGAACTGAAAATAGTTTTTTTAGGATGATTTGGGTGCGGGGGCGCAAAAGCGCAAAAGAATGTGGAGCACTTCAAAAACATACCCGAAAAAGAAAACAAAAACATGGAGTACCAGTAGAGTACATTTTCTCGATCATTTAATGAGCATGCCAAGTGCCCACATCTCCTCCTCTTTTTTTTGTCGATGGCTGTGGAGGATTAATGGGAAGTCAAGTTCTGATCAAGTTGTTGCCCAATTCACAAATCCCAGACCGACAAGTGACAAGTTCAAATATGCACTCGGAAAAAGAGTGGTAAATACGTTTGGACAGGCTATTTGTGTTATCGTTTTCGTGTCGAGAAAAAATATCTACCGATGTGAAAGTTTCGTAAACTAATTATATTTAGGACTCTATATTTTTTTGTTAGAAAATCGAATGTTCATCTTTAAGTTGTTTGCCTTCAGTAAATAGGATATACACTATTTTAAAAAAATCTTTGATTTTATTAACAATTTGTGCGAGACTTTATACATTTATTTTGTTCTGATATCGAGCTATTTAAAAATAACAATTACACTTAATGTTAAACGAATGAAAATCATATGATCTTGATATGTCATAAAGATATAAATTATAAGTTTTATTTTTACAACAAAATTTTTTAATAAAACTTGATTAATTCGATTTTATTCACTCTTTATTTTCTGGACATTGCTCATGCTATATTTTTTTTAACTGTAAGCCGTGGAAATGCACAAAAAATAAATCTTGATTTCCGCGCCTCCTTGTTGAGCGCGAGTGCGAGTGAGAGAGTAGATCGGGCCAAGGGCAACTGGTTAAATAAATTTGTGACGTCATCGCGTCGGCGTCGCCAACAGCCAACGCACCAAAAATAAAGTATTAAAATTGCAAGTGATGGATGTATGTTTTCCCTATGCATTCGCACCTAAAAAAAAGCAACGAGCAAAAAGCCATTTATTTAATTTGGGTTGGGCTTGTGACCATTGATGGGCAGCTCTGCTGGGGATCGCAGTTGCAGAGTCAATATGTGCATATATGAGGAAACTCCCGCATTCCATTCACGGTTATTTTTAGATAAACGGGGATTGTTTGTCTCATTTTGAATAATATTTATATTAAAAATGTATAAAATAGACTATAGAGATATAAGAAATAATAATATAATATATAATAATATAATATAATTTAATATTATAGTTATATCTTGAAATGGGTTATGCAATTGGTTTTTTAACTTAAATTTATTTTAGATTGTTACGGTACATTGTACCTTTAATTATATATTAAATTATATATATATATATTATATATATATATCAGTTACTTATGTTTTACTTATGTTTTAAGTAAATAAGGATTTGTGAAAAGTTGAAACCAATTTTTAACAAAATCTCAATATATGTTAAATTGTTGTATATTCCAATTTTCAGCTATTTTTCAATCATTCATAAATAAAAGGCCTACGCAAACTTGTGTTCACAGTAGCTGTGATTTAGTATGCAAATCGATTTGTGGTGGAATGGGAAAAATAAAAGCAAACCAAAAAGGGCAGATGAAGCAGGGTCAAGTGATGACTTTTTTAAAATAGTGGGATGATTCCTCGTGATGGATTCCCCGTAATTAGTCCATTGTCACGTGGATTGATGCGATGCCGCCCACTCCGCCCACCAGCGTGCGCTTCAAGTACAGTGAAGCCGCCTTTATTCTATTTACACTTACACTTAAGGAAAATTATTGCTGAATCCCAATTTAAATGTGGTTAAATTAATGCCAGATCTTTGTTGGTTATTCAATTTTTTTTTAAATAATTGTATTTAATAAGGTTGAAACAGTTATAATATTGGATTATTACCTTAAAAAATGATATTATTTGTTTTTAGAAACGCAGGTTAAAAATATATTTTATGATAACAGTCTGGTTTTTTTTTCGCTGAAATTTCAATTTTTCATATAATCTTTATATACAGTTTTGGTTTATAAAAACTGTTTTAAATGTGGCTCAATTTGAACTTTTAGCCTCATGAATAGATTAATTTTTTCCAAGTATACCCACACTGCGCTTAACTGCTGATAATTTGAGCAATTTGTTGACACACATTTTAATTTTTATTCGTGCGCTCTTTTTCGTCTGTCGCTTGTCGTCTGGTGCTTTTGATTTGTCTCTGGATCCATCTACTGGCCACTATATTGTATATACCACTATACACTATGGAGAATTGCACGCTTTAGCAGCACGACATCGCGCATGTAAAAATAAATAAGTAGTGTTCGCCCGCCACACACATGTATCGTTGTATCTTTGTGCAATTGACATGCTTCCATGATCATCATCCTCCTTTGGCGTTGCCTTTTGTCCGCTGCACAGCTCTTATCATAGACAACTGCAAATGTCAAGCTGCAGCGGAAATCTGCGTGCCCCCACAAAGACACAAAAAGTGCAACAAAATGCAAAAAGTATAATAAAGCAGCAAACACATGCTCAGCGGATGTGAAGAGACGACGATGGCCACACGATGACCACTCCAACAAACACGACATCCAACAATCAGGCAATAATAGCGGCCAAGTTATCAGCTCTTTAAAATTTGAAAATGTTTATTGGCAATCGGATATAACATATAAGAAAATATACTGATGTTTGAAAAACTCCAGCTTAAATGGGCGCTTTTTATAGCTCATTCGGTTTTTTAATATTTTTCGCAAAACAATTTTTTTTCTGAGACTCTGAAGAAAAACTACAAGCAAGCTTAAAATCATATTAAAATCCTAAGGTTGTTATTATCAAATAAAAACAAGAAGGAAAGCAAACTTCGGCAAGCCGAAGTTCATATACCCTTGCAGCTATTGCATTAATTAAATACTTTTGAAAACATTTAAATTATGATTTATTTGAGTATGTGCTAAAAAAAAACATTGAAACTATGATAATTTGCAGCTCAATTATTAGATAGTTATTTTTATATATTTTTATTATTTCTATGGGAGCTATATGCTATAGACGTCCGATTTTGATAAAATTTATACCATAATTCTGAAATAATTAAACATTGCTATATGTCGAAGAACTAAACAAAAAATTAAAAAACAGAAAAGTTATAATTTTTTTTCATTTATTTTTCCGATTGTTCCTATGGGAGCTATATGCTATAGTCGTCCGATTTTGATGAAATTAAAACCGTAATTCTGAAATATTAAACCATTACTATATCTCGAAGAACTAAACAAATAATTAAAAAACAGCAAAGTTATAATTTTTTTTCATTTATTTTTCCGATTGTTCCTATGGGAGCTATATGCTATAGTCGTCCGATTTTGATGAAATTTAAACCGTAAATCGGAAATATTTTACCATTACTATATGTCGAAGAACTAAACAAAAAATTAAAAAACAGCAAAGTTATAATTTTTTTTCATTTATTTTTCCGATTGTTCCTATGGGAGCTATATGCTATAGTCGTCCGATCCGGCTCGTTCCGACTTATATACTACCTGCAATAGAAAGACAACTTTTGGGAAAGTTTCATGCAGATAGCTTTAAAACTGAGAGACTAGTTTGCATATAAACGGACGGACAGACGGACAGACGGACGGACAGACGGACAGACGGACATGGCTAGATCGACTCTACTAGTGATGCTGATCAAGAATATATATACTTTATAGGGTCGGAAACGTCTCCTTCACTGCGTTGCAAACTTCTGACTGAAATTATAATACCCTCTGCAAGGGTATAATTATCAAATAAAATTTAGCTTACATTTTAAATGTTCCTATGTGAAGCATTGCTTTTTAAGAGTTTTTTCTTTTAATAAAAAATACACCAATTAAGAATCGGCACTAAAAGTTGTACCCCATTTGTACTTTCAAGTTAACTGGCTTACTATCATTTTGCGTCACCTGGTACAAACATATATAGATGCCAATTCCACTTAGTTTCAAGAGCAGACATCTCAGGATACCCAAATGGCTCTGGGCAATCAAGGAGCAACAGATAGCGGAATTTTTCCACAATAGGAAAATAAATCAAAGTTGCCAGGAATATAAATATGAGCATGACCATGTCCTTAGTCTCTTAACTCATTTCCCGAAACCTGCGAGGGGATTGCAATTAAAGTGATTTGATGATGTCATTGAATTGTCTCACATTTTCCGATTTTCCCTCCATGTTATCATTACTATTTTATTTTTTTTTGCGATTTTCTTTTTGTTGATTTGGTTTGGTTTCGGTTTGTTTGTTTGGTTGAGCCTGTTTTGTCGCCTCGCGTCGCTTTGTGTGTCCATTTTTGTGTGTCACTGTCAACAAATTGCTCTTAATGGCTTGCCGGCGGGTAGGTGGTGGCCACGCCCCCCTTTTCCCCCTCATTCCCCTCTGGAAAATAATACGAAACAACAAAATTAAACCAAAAACCAACCAGAACTCGCAGAACTAGCATATAGAGTGATGACAATCACGGGAGCTTTTTTGTCCATCGGGGTCGTCTAATTTTTTGTGATTTCCGCACCGCCAGGAACAATTTGCACTGCAGCATAGAGAAGCAACAAAAAACAACAAAAATAAAATATAGTAACAACAATAAAAGCAACAGCAACAACAACAGCAGCTGCGCCGCGGCAGCGACGCAATTTCGCGGCCCACTCTGCTAGACGAATAGCAATCGCAGTCAGAGATGCCAAAAAAGTCTAAAAAATAAGCTACGAGAATATTTTTTTTTATCGACATATGCTAACTTTATTTATTAATTTTGCCTATATAAAACCATTCGAACTTTTTGATATTTATATATATATATATATATATATATGTATATATATAAAATTATTTGAATTGGAATGATTTTTGTAATTATATATAATATATATATATATATTTTTTTTTAGTTTTAAATGGGTATAGAAATTTAAGTTATTGCTATTCATAGATTCCGCGCCTCACCTACAACAATTTTTCTTTTTCATATTTTACTGTTAAAAAAAGCCTTAGCAAGAAAGTACCAGTTTAACTATTTCTTGCAGAAACATAACAGTTGAATAAATTGAAGGAAAATAACACACGACCATTTACTGTTAAACTTAAAAAGATTTGGTCGCTTTTTTGGAATACCGTTAAAATCGCTTCTTTCAGAACTTCTTTTAAAAATAAATCCCTTTATTATTTTGAAATGATATAATTATATAAATTTCCAGCACTAATATTTTTATAAGTGTACAAAAAACTCAAGGCTGGCGGGAATTTGGCTAGATAGCCAGATCTTGCTCTGCCGGCGTCACCGCAAATCGCTGCCGCAGCGCCAGCGTCATCGTCATCGTTAGCGGCCGTTCTTAATTCAGTTGACCAAGAGACGCAGACGACGCCGCAGACGCGACACGCGACTAAAAAATAGCTTAAAAAAAGAAGTTAAAAATATAATTGAAAATTATAGAATTCATACGCATTTATATATAGCAGCGATATATCTATGCGTTGATCCCACGCCAAGAGTCGTTACTGGGCACCGCGATTTTTTAAATTAGTGCAAAAAAACGCGCGCATTTTCGAAAAAAAGATTACACGATATAAATTCCAAAATAAAAGGTGACAAAAACATAATTCTTTTATTTCATTTTGTTGTTGCTGTTGTGCGTGTGCGTATCAGGATCGTTAAATCAAAATGTGTTTTATTTTTGTTGTATTTTTTTTTTTGTTTAATGCTGGGCCGGCATTCACCAGGTTCGCCCACCTGAATACAACTGTCCACCACAGAGCAGGAAAAATATAAAAAAAAAATATATATACATATAAAAAAATACGTTGGCAGCAACAAGTCCAAGTCCAAGTCTAGGGCCAAAAACACAGCGTGTCTTTTCCGTTTCATTTTGCAATTATTATATTTATAAATAACCAAAAGCAACAGCGAAACAAAGGCGGCGGCCAAAGAATGAAAACCAAATAAATGCCAGACACCAAAAATGCCGCCAAATGCGCCAACAAAAAAATTATAAGAATATTAAAAAAAACAGAAAAATGAAAGCAAACACTTGTTGAGATGCACTCTTGTTTTTGTTTTTGCTGAAGGTCATTAGAGTTTATATGTGTGTGGTTTTGGGGGGGTAAAATTGGGGAGTGGGTGATAATATGTCAAATTCCCGAAATGCCAAAAGTTTCTGACTAAAATCGATGGAAATCCAAAACAAAAGCAATTCCATAACTAAACCGAAGAATGGAATGAAATATTAAGTATCTTATGGAAGAGGGGTGCAAATTGGTTGAGGGGCTGGTGATTAAATTTCCCAAATATGAAAGCAGCTTGGCCAAGCTTTTGCCATGTATCACATTTCATTAATGTGAATTTTTAAAATGTTTTCAAATTTATACCCAATAGGTTGAATAATTTATGAGTATGAAGTGCTATTTCGAGAACTAATTGTTTTCCAATTTTCGGATATGCATGTTTTTGACAATTTGTTTTAACTTGAAATTAATATTAATACATTAGAACGGCAAATAAACGTTGATTATAAGAAAAGTTCCAAATTGACAATATAAGCTATTTTTGTTTGTTATTTTATTATGAAACTATTTTATACTCTAATTAACTAAAAATCGTAAACATTTTTTGTACAATTTTATTTTGTAAACTCTTTAATTATTAATTTTGCTTTAAATGCGATTATTCTTTTATATGCTTAGTTTCATACCCTTGCCGAGCATATTATAATTTTATTCAGAAGCTTAGGACAATAGCTTGAGTTTTATTAAAAATCGGATCATTCATATTGTCCTTAAGGTCAAATTCTTTTTATTGCCACAGTATAAGATCGATTAATATAAAACTATTCAAATAATCTAGCCAAACTATGGCTGCAGCGGTATTACAACTTAACTATCGTTCTTGATGTACAATTGCAGAGGGTATTATATTTATTTCAGTCAGAAGTTTGCAACGCAGCGATTTTCCGATTTTTTTTTTAGTTCAATTTTTATTTATGGTTTAATATTTTAGAACTACGATTTAAATTTAATTAAAATTGGACTACTATCGAAAAATTAAAAAAGATAGTAAATGAACAAATAATTTTAACTTCTATAATTTTTGAATCAGTTTTTTTTCATTTTTTTGGTCATAGTAATGGTTTAAAATTCCGAATTACGATTTTAATCTTATTCAAAACGGAAAACGAAATCCAACAGCTTCAGTAGGAACAATCAAATAACTTTGATTGTTTTAAAGATAATTTATTATGTGTAACAGCTTCGGCTTACCGAAGTTTGCTTCCGTTCTTGTTATCAATTATAATTCCTAGCATGCGGCTTATCTTATGGAAAAGCGAATGTTATGAATGTGAAAAAAAGTATTTAAACGCCCAAACAAATTTTGATTGGAAGGGATTAGTTTGACACATTATATGAGTATATTTTTAGCAAACACAAAATCATAATCATTTTTATTGGGTTTGTAAACCCTTGACCTTTCATACGTTGGAGATCAGCAGCGAAAATATAATGATAATAAGCTGGAAAGCAAAAGCACGATCAGAAGGGGACCGATTTGAGTC
The DNA here is from genome assembly GCF_025200985.1 of Drosophila gunungcola. Classification (NCBI taxonomy): domain Eukaryota; kingdom Metazoa; phylum Arthropoda; class Insecta; order Diptera; family Drosophilidae; genus Drosophila; species Drosophila gunungcola. The sequence continues at coordinate 311,049 of NW_026453234.1, forward strand.
GAGTTCAGACTTTATTTGTTTTTGGGGTTATCTTTTGATCCCTCATGAACTTCCCGGCACTCTGCACTCTTATTTTCTTATTTTTTTATTTTCTTATTTCGTGTGTCCAAGTGCAGTGTTTGTTTGGATTGTTTTTGGTTTGTTCTTTATCAAGATAATTCCCAAGAGGCCGCTCAATTGTTAGCTCAACAGATCTGGGATCGGGCCACTTAGTCTAACAGTAATCGACGCTAAACGCCGTCTCGTCTCGTCTCGTCTCGTTTCGTAGCCCCATGCTGATTGCTGACAACTTAATCAACAAATGGCAAAAGCAAAGGCAACTTCAACGGCAAAGGCAATGGCATATAGAGCTCGACACTGTCTATGGCTGTCCATGCCAGCTAATATCTGGGTGTCTATCTATAACACCCATATGCTCGTTCACTCAGCCACCATACTACGCATAGTATATGTGCACCCGCATTTTGACTGCGCTACTTATCTGCTGGCAGCGTCCCTGAACTTTGGGCGAGATCAATTTGCACTGTCACCAGCCAATTGGGGATTGGGATTGGGATTGGAAAAGTGCAAAATGTGTCAGAATGTTTCAAAATGTGTAAATCCGCAACGAGGAGGCCCACAGTAACAGATCTTTGTTCCACTTGATCTATGGGAAGCCTCCTTTGCCTCTTTGCCCCATTTCGTCGCGGTTTTGCGGTGGAGGACTGCGAAATTCGCCATTAGGTCGACTGAATTGATCATCATTGTGCTAAAAAGGGCTCGAAAAATAAAAATAGTATTATAACACGACATACAATTAATTAATCTCATGGTTGCTGTACCATGACTAAGTACTGGATAATCATTCCTTTTTTTAATCATTTAAAAATAGCAAGCATTAAACAAAAAAAAAATAAATTAAGAAATAAAATTGGGTTAAAATTTCGTAAAATGTTACTTATAATATAAATGAAAGTTCTAATCAAGACTTGACAATTTTAATATCACAAACAATTTTTCAAATGTGTAAAAACCCTATTTAACTTTAAAATTTATATGTACAACATCAACAAGGGGTTTTAAATTGGATTTGACATTTGCACATTGGCTTTATGATCTCATAAGTTTATGGCTGTCTAGTTTTTGTGAAATTTTCTTTTGGAGTAGCCAAGGAAATAATCACAGAAATATTTTCATCATTTCACCGACCATTCGATTTCGAAATATGTGTTTTGAGATGTAAAGTAAAGTAAAAATAGTTCGTAGTAAAGAAACCGACTCCTCGTAAACCTAGAAATGGTGTCAGTCTGTGGTTTGTGGAACCAAAAAACATAATTGTTTCGCCTTTTTGGTCAGCAGCTGGATATTAAAGTTTTTTATACACTGCAATTTCAACAACTTTAGTGGGTCGCCGAAGCGTTCGTCATCCGGAGTTAAATTATGCTCACTAAATTCATATGTTTGGTGTTGGTCTCGGCAGGTTTTGATTTATTTGCGCCGGTCTTCGTGCATTTTAATTGTATTTGTTTTGTCAAATTGTTGACTTAATTGCCCCCCGAAACGATTCGTTTGGAATCCGAAATGCAAATTGAATTGGTGCCGCCAATCGATTTGGCTTGGATATGCCCGATCAACCATGATCTATGGCCATATGCCCTTGCCCCCTTGAAATACAAACAATTATTTGGCAGTATTTGTGGATACCTACTTGAAGTAACATGTGTTTAATAGAGACAAGTTTTTAGCTTTGGTAGAGAAATTTAATTTTCAAAAGAATTAATATATCAAATATAGATAGAAGATGTTGATTTAAGAACATTTTAAAAATAAATTAAGAACAGTTGTAGTAAATCTTTCTTTGTACTAGCTGACCCATATCTTTAGATTTTTTTCTCATTCGCTTTTTTATTCATTTTATTCTGTCTGAAGCCACGGAATTTGCTTCCTTTGATAAGAAGTCGGCTTAAGATGAAAGTCAATCAACGATCTGGGTAATTAATATAATGTATACACATATATCTAAAACATATGTACCCTTGTATTTGGACATGGGTGTACTTATTACCGATAAAGCTTGTCGGTCACTTACCATATTTGTATTGGATCACCCTACAAAACTATCCAATGGCCATAAGTTTTCCCAATTGCTTTCGGAATTTCGAAATTATTGCTCATTGATCAGTCTATTCACGTATCAATAATGACAATCTATTCCAATTCCGATTTTCAATTAGTTGGATGCCTGCTTATTCGGTTTGGAGGCGCTGCGCCTGCGCCATAACCAAAAACTAAAAAATGGTGAAAGAATTTGTTAGAAAATAAATTTAAAAAGTGAGGAAATAAAGGGAATTTAATTGAGTGTATAAATATTGTGATGTTTGCTTTTAGGAATTATTAAAAAGAAGGAACAGAAGTATTTATTGGATACAAAATAATTAAAGCCAATAATAGTTATAGATGTTTAACAATACAAGTTTAATTCCAATACAAATTTAATTACATTATGTATTTTTTAATTATGTTCCGATATTTTTTTTCATTTTGTTTGGCTGCTAAGAAATATTGACTAAACTAAGTTGCAATTGAGTAATTTTCCATGGCTAATGGCCACTACCAACACGCCACCTGTCGTTCGTTTCCTGGGAATCCCTAAGTGCAAATAGCAATCAATAAAAGTGAAGCAGAAAAGGGGAATATTTCTGGTTCTCGGCATTTAATTTGCCCTGGTCATGGCATCGCAACTCTATTTTGGTTCCATGTGCTATTTTCCGTGGGCGCATCGAGGAACAAGTGGATCGTAAACCCCAATTGCATTCTGAATGCCTCATAATTGTGGTTGGTTCTTTCGGCCCACCGACCATTTAACGAAAATGAAACGAAATTAAATGCAGTTGACCCAAAAATAGCGCGAATGCCTGCCTGCCAGGCCGTGCAGCAGAAAAAACAGCAGCAACAACAGCAACATCGGCAACAGCTAAGTATTATTAACCAGGAAAAACATGGGGAACCGTAAAGAGTGCGTTTACATAAAGGGTCATTCATTAGACCTGCAATTATTCAGTATATCTCAAATTGATAGGTGGAAATGCACGAACAGAAGAATATCAAAATATTGTTTAAAAACATGTATTTACATTGAAGGTTTTAAAACATATTTACGTACTCAACAAAATTTAAAAAAATTGGGTTGGTACTAAAGGATTTGTTCTGCAAGTCCCAGCAATAAAATCCTTTTCTTTTACATTTTGTCATTGCTGCTATTATAAAAATTACTTTTAATCATTTGGAAAGCCATAAGATAAGCGAATAAAATTTAAATAAAAATTAATTTGCTCTAAATATCCTTAGCATTTAATCGATCACCCTGTAAAAAAATTGCTTCTGTGTAGCTCTTAAAAAATACGAGTTGTAAACAAGCATGATTAACTACCGCGTGCATTATTTACGAGTTTACTCTTTGAGCACCCTGTTTTACGAGGTGCTTTCCCTCTTAAGCAAGTGTCGTCATCAGTTGAGCCGATGAAGGGGTTAAGGGGAGGGGGGGCTTTCAGGGGTTAAAGGGGGTATGTGGTGCGCGAGTGGCGACGTCAACAATTAGAAATGTAGCCCAGGTCAGGACCGGAGTGCAAAAGGTGCTGCTCTGTCCGATGTGTTTTTTTTTTGTTTTTAAGCTGCCGGCAATTAACCCAATTCCCGCGAGCAATGACTTTAGCCCATGACTAGCCAACACCACCCACAGCCCACCGCCCACCGCCCACTTTCGCCCACAAAACCCCGCGAACCACGCGAGCTTACAATCACAACATTCAATTATGGTTATGGCCGAAACAACAAAAGGAAATCCACTCGCTCGATTGAGGAAAATGCATTTCCCGCTGCCTCTGGCAGCGTCGCTGTCGACGTTGACGCTTGTCTGACCCATTTTTATACGGGCCACGCCCGCCCAAGGAACAGGGGGCTGTGGGCGGTGGGTGGGTGGTGTCGTGTAGCCGAGCACACAAGCCACATCCTGCCATCAAAGTTGGCGATGACGACAGTGATATAGTTGTTGCTTCAGTTAATACAGTGAAGCTTTCCGAGCAACAAAAAACAACGGCTTTAATAAGTAATAAATAATATTTATTATATATCATTAAACTCTTAAAAAAAAGTACCTCTGTTCATATTTTTAAAAGTTATTTAAAATTAAGTCAAAAGTTGTTTTGTTTTGCTTGACTTAAATATTTGGCACTTTAAAGGATTAAGAGCAAATATAATTTATTTTACTATTCTAGGAATATCTATGTTTAAATTGTTAAGGCATTATTCATTTATAGTTTTTTACAATTCTTAAACATTTTTATGGTACTATTGAAGTTTGCAACCTGATACTTTATCGGGGTTTTATGAATAATTTTTCCATCTCTTGGGATTTTTGCAAAAGCTTTATAGAAAAAAAAGTAGGAATTTTTTGTGGGTTCCGGTATGCTGAAAATTCGTTGAGACTTCGCTGTACTTGTCGGTGCCGTTTGTCGATGACTGAGAATCGCTTGAGATTGTCGGTGCTTTGAATTTTCAGCTTTTATTTTTAGTTGGTGCTGAAGCCTGCTGGCGAAAACTGTTGCATATTTTCGAGCGCTCTGGTTGTTAACTGTTGCTTCTGTTTCCACCTGTTTCTGTGTTTTTTTTAGTAGCAGCTCGATCACCATCACCATCCCACCAGGATCAGCAGGACAAGGAACAGGAACAGGAACCGGACCAGGAGCGGGAGCAGCAGCGGATGCCCACAAAATGGTGCACCACAGCAACGAGGATGCCATGAACAAGATTCCACTGAAATCCGCCGGCGGCTTGGACTCCGACGAGGAGAAGAATGGCGGGGAGCTCATGCAGGACACCGCCGCCGCCGAGGAGGCGCGTCGCGAGCAGATGTGAGCATAAAAAGGACATTAACCATAACACTAGCGTTGGTGTTTTTAGTGGTCGAGCGGAGGCGGCATCCGTTTACATAAAAATCTTCCTTCAAGTGGCCAAGGCAGCTTTAAAAGTTTGTGACTAGAAAATGGTTATCCTGTTGATTTTATTTTATACATTTGGAAATTATGAATCTGATTAGTAAATAGTAAGAAAGCAAAACAAATAGTTAAAGGATTTAAAAATCTTTTTTGAAAAGTTCTTATTTAAAAATATCGGGAGTGTTGCAAAAATCTCTTCGGTTGTTATTCATCTTATCTAATAAACATAAAAGTTTAAACGAAGAGACCCCCAGAAATCCAAAAATAATTTACCTTTAATTTAAACATAATAATTGAACATTTTGCCCAGGTATTAATTATTAATATTATAGAGATTTGACTTATCTTATTCAACTTTTGTTTAGAACTAATTTATTTTGTTATTTTACCCGCTTAGAATGAACATTTGTTATGCAATTTTGTACACATATTAAAATACATAGTTAAAAGTAAAAGAACTTTTAATTTGAAGCCTATGGTATAAAAAACAACCCTAGTAAAACGATCCGACAAAATGTACTTTGCTTAAAAATCAATTTTAAAATTCAAATATTGACCGCAAAAATTCACTTCTGTTTTTTGTCCCGAGCAATAGTTTTAGTGTTTTGCAGCTACTTTGAAAATGACAAATTTAACAAAATCTTTTTATTTATTTATTCATTTATTTTTTGTTTTATTTGTATTTTTATGGTTTTAAATTTAACTTTTGCAGGCGTGTCAAAGTTTTGGCCTGGATGAAGAAGCTGACCATCGTGCTAATCTGTTTTATTGGCATTGCCCTGATAAGCTACGTGATCATTAGCCTGTGTTTCAGTGGTGAGTATGGGAAATCGGGCAAGGAATAAAGCCAACCACATCCAGCTAACAATTCACTCACCCACTGCAAACTAAAACCAAAATCGTTGTCAAAGATGTTGTATATTAGATGTATTATTATATAGCACACGATAGACTTTTCAACATGGGGACCGAACTTTGTTAGGCACCAAAAAAAAAAAAAAAAAAATAGAAAAATACATACAAACTGCTTATTTTCTGCATGCTTTCGATCCATCTTAACCAAGCACCTGGCATTTAATCTAGTTCAAAATAATTTCTTCTATTGTGGCACCAAAAAGTATTCACATGAACAAAACCCAAACCAAAAACTTTACACCCTAACTCACTAAACAACAACTACAACAACAACAACAACAACAACAACAACAACAACGAAGACTGGCCAAAATCGACGCCAAATAGAAACATCACAACAACAACAACAACGACGACGACGACAACATCAACAAGCACAGAGGCAACAACAACAGCAGCAAAAGCAACAGCAACAGCAACAGAAATTGCAATTGCAACAGCAGCAACAGAAATTGCAAGTAGCCTAGCACCGTTATCACCGGCAACAGCAGCAACAATTGCACCATCTGCAACTGCAACAACAATAAGCACCACCACCTCCACCACCACCACCACAACAACAAGAACAACAGCAACAAGTACACCACAACCGCCACCACCAACAACAACAACAAGCAGTACAGATAGCAATCCCAGCCCCACACTTAAAACATTTCATTTAACAGATGAGCAGCAGCAACAGGAAGTGGAAACGGAAAGTATTGGCAACCTGAACCAAGGATCCTCGTCGAACACGGCCAGCACTCCGGCGGAGGACGCCCTGCCCAATGTGGCCGCCTCCACGGCGGCAACCACGGCGGGACCACCAGCCTGGCTGGCAAACCAGATCAAAATAGACACCAGCGAGCAGTTCGAGTCGGTCCTCGGGGTGTACCAACATGGAGCAGTGAGCTCCGACAACCTCGAGTGCAGCAAAATCGGAAGGTAAGGGAATCGTATGCCAACACCCAACAAAAAATTGTCATAGAGACATAATTATGAACGATTTCTCAATATGATGAGTATTAAATAAACTTATGTAGTTTAAAAATAGGGCGTTTGACTTCGGTATGGAATCGAAACTAAAAAGTATAGGGGTTAAATTATTTAGTATCGAATTTTAACTTATACTTTAATACTGTCTTTAGTTAATTTACAAATGATACTTATTAAAAGTAAATTATTGCCTTTACCTATTTCTTAGTTCATCATATCTTGGCTAAATGTAGTTTGTTTATAAAGTGTTTTATCTTTTACCCGGTGTTCCCAAAAAATGTCTAGATTGTTCGCTGTTCAAAAAAGATCAACTATTATTGGGGCCAAAACTGTTTTTTTATATAACTTAAGAAATAAGTACATTTTTCATAATAAAAATGGCAAGAGATTAATCAACAAATTTTTTCTTTACCTAACTTTAAATATTTAATGCTGATTACTACAGAAGTAAACCACAATCCTACTAAGGTAGAATATTTAAAATTGGACGAAAAGTTGACCATTTGAGGATTTTAATTTATTAAAATACAAAATAGCATTGTAGATTTTAGATGGAGATGGAAGAGCTGGAATTGGCGGTCTATGTATAAAATTGATAGAAAAAATTAATTAATTAACTGTGAATGCCATTCGATTTGTAATTTTATTACGAATTAAACGGTGTATGACATTCTAACATTTGACCATTATTTTCCAGGGTTTTCACACAAAAACCAAGTTTTTAATGTGTTTTTTGGGATTTTTGGCGATTTTTCAAACAAAATTATTTCTGAAGAGACTTTTTGTTGTAACTTTGCCAAAATAAGACCCAAAGTCAAAAGAGTTGCTATTTTGAGCAGCTGGTAACCCATACCATCCATCCCTGATCGATTGAAAACAATTAATTTAGTTTTGACAAAAAAAACCGAATTTTGAAAAAATTAGACCCAAAATTGGAGGTCTAAGTAAAAAATATATATTTTTACTAAAATATTTTCTTGAGACTTAAATACATTATTTCTTTGGCTTAAAATAGCACCTAAAACCATATGTTGACTAGATTTGAATGGAAAATTCAATACGATTGACCCTTTCTTGTAGCGGAATCCTTCAGAAGAATGGCAGTGCGGTGGACGCGGCGATCGCAGCGCTCCTATGCAACGGACTGCTGACCCTGCAGAGCCTGGGCATCGGCGGTGGCCACCTGATGAACGTGTACAACCGGAAGGAGCGGCACGCCACCTCCATCGATGCCCGGGAGGTGGCACCGTATGCCTCCGAAAAGGAGATGTTCGAACAGGAGCCGGAAAAGTCGTACAAGGGACCGCTGAGCATCGGTGTGCCCGGCGAGGCGATGGGTTACCATGTGGCGCACCAGAGATTCGGGAAACTTCCGTGGGCGGATCTGGTGGCACCATCGCTGGAGCTCTGTGAGAAGGGATACCATGTGTCGCAGCATATGGAACGGTCTCTTGCAGCTGCACTGCCGTACATCAAGGAGCATGAGCAGTATCAGTGAGTCTCTAAATCCACTTTAAATGTACACACATATAACTTAATCTTCACCTTTGACCTTTTTTTCAAAGGATCTATCTTAATGCGCAGACGGGCAAGCCGCATGTGGCCGGAACGGTGGTGAAGCCGCCAAAGAATCTCTGCAATACGTACAAACTTCTCGCCGAGAACGGACCCCTGGACCTGTACAATGGAACGGCGGCCAAATTGCTGGCCATGGATCTGGAGGACATGGGCAGCATTATTTCGTCCGATGATCTTGATTTCTACGAGGCCGATGTGATCGATTCCATCACCATGGACTTGGGCGAGGATACCCTGTATGTGGCACCACCGGTCAGTTCCGGTTCGTTGGTGGCCCACGTCTTGAGCATCCTGCAGGGCTATTACTTTTCGGATCAGGATCTGGCCACCGAGGAGTTGAGGGCCCGCACCATCCACCGATTTGCCGAGGCCATGAAGTTCGCCTTCGCCAAGCGATCGCAACTGGGCGACATGCATTTCGTTGATGCCCGAGAGCTGGTCAGCAAGCTGAATAGTCGCGAGTTTGGCGAAGAGAACCGGGCCAAGATCAACGACTCCCATGTCCTGCCCGACCACCAGTCGTACGGTGCCGAGTTCGGCTCCAACGAGGACCCCGACGGCACATCGCATCTATGTGTTTTGGCACCCAACGGGGATGCCGTCTCGGTGACCAGCTCCATTAATTCCTAGTGAGTAAATCGAAACGAATGCTTTTACTCAAATTGTATTATATATACTTGTATGAGGGAAAAGTTGAAATTTAAAAATTCCTTAAAAGAGTACTTTGCCAGCAAGCGTTTTCTGAAATTGAAAATTTAAACCAAAATTGTATTTAGTTAAAATGTTTTTAAAATGTTACATAATATACTGAAAACTAATAATTAACCAATAATTCCAAAATGGTAAACATAATATAATGTTTTAAAAATTACTCTAAAAAGTTATAGCTTACAGCTCAATAACCGTTTTTTGAAAATAAACAATTTAATCGATAGTTCATAAGTTTTATTTTGATACTTTCGTGGTGTTAATTTAAGACTTATGTTATTGAGAAATTTTCCATACCCAATCATTTAAATTTCATATAACAATAGTTTTTTTTTCTTTTACAATTTTTGTTTGGGTGTAGCTTTGATCGTATAGTTAGTAGATAACTGGAAATGTTGTTAAGTAAAAAAAAAAACAGTCAATATGTTATAAATTATACATATATTTTACTTTTCAGTTTTGGCTCCGGACTGATTGGCCCACGTACGGGCATCGTGCTGAACAATGGAATGAACGACTTTGCCGTGGCGAACAACTTTTTCGGGCTGCCGCCGTCGCCGTTCAATTTGATTGAGGGCCACAAGCGGGCGATGTCCTCACAATCGCCGGTCCTGCTGGCGGACAGCCTGGGCAACATCCGAATGGTACTCGGAGCGGCCGGAGGCAGCAAAATCATTCCCGCCGTGGTGGAGGTGGCCGCCAATGTGCTGTGGTTCGGCCAGGATCTGCGGAAGGCGGTCACTGCACCCCGGTTCTACCACCAGCTGCTGCCCGATGTGCTGGAGTACGAGGAGGGTGGCTTCTCGGAGTCCCTGCTGCAGCTGCTGGCCCAACGGGGTCACAAGTTGAAGGCCATCTCCAGGCTCGGGGGATCGGTGGTCACGGCCATTTCGCGGAATGCCACGGCCATCTATGCGAATGCCGATTATCGCAAGCGCGGCGGAGTTGCAGGGTTCTAGGATGTGCACGCAGTCCACTAACTCATCAATCAACCCACAACCCACTCACTTACCACTCACCCATACGTCGCACGCACACCCACTCACACTCACACACACCCGCGCACTGCATTGAGATTAGAGAACAGGATCGGCCCAAAAAGAGAGCAATTTCCATGGAACGAGAGCAAATTAGTGGGCAGGCCTGGTGAAGCAGATCGATTCGCATCAAGTGAAAAGTATTTAAGCTAGCTATGTCTTTTTTACATACTATGTATATCGTACGTTATATAAATTTATATGCTACTACCTAACTACTACCTTATACAATAAAAACCAACAGAAAACCAACAAAGCGAATCTTTAAATATTAGTTTCACTTACACTTTTTATTTTCAATTTTATTATTTGATGGACACCCCAAGTTTGTTGGCTTTTTTACTACTAAAATACGCTGATAGTGACTATTTACTATTGAATGCAGTAAAATTATAAGCTTGTCTAAAAGATTTTACATGACTAGAAAATATTAAACATATTTGGATTTACATAAATGTACTGAACAATGTACAACTTAAATCATTTGAATATATGTCCAATTTATTATACAGGAAAAATTTAATTCCAAAGTCTAAATGACTTAAAAAGATACTGATAAAGAATATTTAGACTTTTATTGTACATTTGTACGCAAGTTATAACATCTTAGAAAAAAATCAAACAAATAAAAATTTTGGTGTAATTAAACTGAAAAGATGTCTATATCAAAAAGTCAAAACTAAACAATATAAATGTATGGCAGATCTTACTGGAAATACAAATATTTCACTGTCTATTATTGTGACCATTTTTGAATGGAATCAGAAATTAAAAAGAAAAATGCAAAAACTATCCTTCATTGCTTATTTATAAGACTAATGGTATATCCGTAAATATCTCTAATGCATAACCGAATAAACCCAAAAGTATGCATTAAAGTGTTTTCCTGGGAATTCTTTTTTAGTTCCCCCAAAAGATGCAAGACTTTTTCGTTGGATTTCAATAAACTTAATAGGAATTCTTTATTTCTGGAAAGCAACACTGAACGTTTTCCTACATTTGTTGGCAATCGTTATGGCTATAATAATATTTGTAATCATAATATACATACATAATTATTTACAGGCGTTAGGCTAAGACTAAGACTATGTGCTACCCTGTAGTTTTTTAGTTTGATTCCCGCCTTGCCTTGGCATTCACTAAGTATATATATATATATCGATATATATATATATTATATTATATGTATATTTAAAAGTTTTGTGTGGGCGCATCATGTGGTTTAGTTATTTCTTGTTCGGCTATATACAACTTTGGACTAGATGCTGTGTTTCAAAGAACTCTATGTACAATGCGGGAGAATCGAGGGACTCTACGAGTTAAAATACTAGCTGCTTAAAATCAAAGTAAATACAATGCCATAATGCTTTGCTGCCAGGCTACCAGTTAGCCAAACTTTACAATAGATATACGGATATATGGCGGTATTCAGCAGTAGGCTCTAGGAATTCTAAAACATTTCATTTTGTTTTGTGCCGTATTTGCAAGACACTAGAGTTGCCTAAATACCACGTATCGAAATCGTAGGTATAGATTTGATTGCGTGTGGTTCTTAAGTGGGTCAAGTACAGAAATCCGTTGCGCTGCCAATTGGGAAAAAATCTCTTAATTCTCTCTCCTCCTCCTAGTGCTCCCGTGGCTCATCCTCCCCTCTCCCTAGATGTGCAGTGTGGCTCCGGGTGGGGATGTAGATCCTCCGGCTCCCGGCTTGGTGGAGCTCTGCGGTGGCTCCAGATCCTTGGACTGCTCCATGTCTATCACCAGGCAGTCGTAGGCTGGCGGCGGCAGCTCGTACTTGACCACACTATCGTAACTTGGCGGCAGTGAGTCCACAATACGCAGCACATCGTTCTGCGAGTTGATCTGGAAAGCATGTGAGGATTAGCAAAAGGGTTTCCATATAAAACGATGTTTTAAAATTATAAGACAGATTGAAGTTTCCCTGCCTTTTTAAAAATTGTATATAAATTAATAGCTTCTTAAGGTAACTATTTTGTGAATTTGTCTAACAAGACTTCCTAATCTTTAGTTTGGAAATTCTACATTTTCAAAGAAATAAATATAAATAACTTGTGGTTTCCTCGATAATTTGTATGAAATTTGTAATTGTTAAATCTTTGTTGGTACTCACATGTGGTATTGCTCCATTGGTGGCTCGATTTCCCGCCTCATCGATGGGTCCCGCCCAAATGCAGACGCCCATGCGGTGCGTGACATATCCGCAGATGATCACGCTGATAAACAGCATCCCGATGCCCAGTGCGAAGACCAGCCAGCGTGACTCCGCAGTGTTGTCCCTCAGATTCTTTTCTAGCTGCAGGGCGCACAGGATCAGCACGGGCACGGCCACCATGGCCACCAGCAGGTCGACAATGGGACGCTGGGTGCTGGGTCCGGCGTTCAAAGGACTCCGTCCGGAGCCATTGGCCGATCCGCCGTGGTGGCCCAGCGAATGGGAGCCAAAGTTCTGGCTGCTGCTGTTCGGCGTCAAAGTGGAGCGGGCCACCACTGTGTTGTGGTTCTGAAGCACCATTCTGGAAAACCAGAGAAAACTCGAGGGTTACACAGGGAAAAAAATGAAACAAATTGCTCCAAAATAACATTTAACTTCAAAAGCAATACATTTCGATATTTCAAGAATAACATAAATTTAGAAAATCTCCATAAAATTCTAGCAAATTAATATCATACGCCAAAAGCAAAAGACCAAATGTTTTTGGTGATTTCGGTATGATTTTAGATTTTAAAGAATAATAGTTATTAGGAATATTAGTATACAATGCTTCGCAATTTTAGTAAAAAACAAAATACTACAAAAGAAAGAAAATTTGTTTCTTAAGATTTCGATATTATTTCAGATTTTCTATAAATATAATAATATAGAAAATCCCTATAAAATGTTTAGCAATTTAAGGAACATAAAATTATATTCAAACAGTAAGAGATCAATTGTACTCTAGTTTTTATACCCTTGCAGAGGGTATTATAATTTCAGTCAGAAGTTTGCAACGCAGTGAAGGAGACGTTTCCGACCCTATAAAGTATATATATTCTTGATCAGCATCACTAGGAGAGTCGATCTAGCCATGTCCGTCTGTCCGTCTGTCCGTCTGTCCGTCCGTTTATATGCAAACTAGTCTCTCAGTTTTAAAGCTATCTGCATGAAACTTTCCCAAAAGTTGTCTTTCTATTGCAGGTAGTATATAAGTCGGAACGAGCCGGATCGGACGACTATAGCATATAGCTCCCATAGGAACAATCGGAAAAATAAATGAAAAAAAATTATAACTTTGCTGTTTTTTAATTTTTTGTTTAGTTCTTCGACATATAGTAATGGTAAAATATTTCCGATTTACGGTTTAAATTTCATCAAAATCGGACGACTATAGCATATAGCTCCCATAGGAACAATCGGAAAAATAAATGAAAAAAAATTATAACTTTGCTGTTTTTTAATTTTTTGTTTAGTTCTTCGAGATATAGTAATGGTTTAATATTTCAGAATTACGGTTTCAATTTCATCAAAATCGGACGACTATAGCATATAGCTCCCATAGGAACAATCGGAAAAATAAATGAAAAAAATTATAACTTTTCTGTTTTTTAATTTTTTGTTTAGTTCTTCGACATATAGCAATGTTTAATTATTTCAGAATTATGGTATAAATTTTATCAAAATCGGACGTCTATAGCATATAGCTCCCATAGAAATAATAAAAATATATAAAATAACTATCTAATAATTGAGCTGCAAATAATCATAGTTTCAATGTTTTTTTTTAGCACATACTCAAGTAATAATTTAATAATTTAAATGTTTTCAAAAGTATTTAATTAATGCAATAGCTGCAAGGGTATATGAACTTCGGCTTGCCGAAGTTTGCTTTCCTTCTTGTTTGACATTATTTTAGATTTTCAAAAGCATTAATAATTGAGAAAATTCCTGTAAAAAGTTTAGAATTCTTAGAAACTGGCTCGACTTACTTCGAAATTTTGGGGGAACTTAAGTTAATATATATTTATTTGATTGAGACTAATCTGAGAACACCTAATATTATTAGGTTTTTTTCTCCGTGCGGAGCCTAGCGGTTCATGTTTATTCGTTGGGAATAGTGGATAATTGGGGGGCTCAATTGTTAATCCCCAATGAATAGGCATGAGAGTTTGGCAGTGGAAGCGGTTCCGATCGCTAACTGTAATCACTGAGACAATGGGTTATTCTTTTCAGCATACGATTAGGCCAATTTCATAATTTGTATTAGAACTTAAGATTGGTGGATTACCAGAACTTGATAATGCTTTAGAAGTCTTTCTTACAAATATATTTTTTTAAAAGGTAAGTAATTGAAAACAAGAATTATTACGTATAAAACTGGATCATTGTTTAGTTTTATAATACAACCGTAACACCAGAGTATAGGACTCTAACGTTTTTCAACAATTACGCGAACGAACACTTTCCTGCTTAATTGCTGTTTTCGATTTGTTTGGTAAATATTTTGCGTATACCGCATTGGGTTAATAATATAATAAACATTTGATAAACGCCCCTGCCTTCCCAATAAAATCGACTGCGTCAGTGAGGCGCAGACGGTGGAAACCAAATATTTGCTAAGCGTTTCTCGTTTGGAGTCCAATTAACATTGGTTAGCATTCAATTACCGGGCAAGATGTATCATATTCCAATGCCTATTTGTGTGTGTGTGTGTGTCCGTGATTGTGTTTGGGTTTGTGGTCTATATATCTATGTATCGATATATCTATATGTGGCGAATACTACTCGTACCTGGGATCAAAGGCGTTGCTCAGCAACAAGTCGTATACGGGGCGCATTTCGATATTTCGCTCTTTCTTCGCTCTCTACTTTGTTTTTATTGATATCAATTGGTTAATTTATAAATGTCTTTGAATTGTTGTTGCTAGCATATTTATTCAATGATTTGAGTGTGACATATGAGTTTAGTTTTTGTAGCAGTCTTTGATTTTACAGCCATCTATCTGTTGAGGGTGGTTATGATGAGGAAAATGCGATTACATAATTACAAATTTCGTACAAAAAAAAGTTTTGAACATTACTATGTAATAATTTATTTAGCTAAACAAGACTCACATAAAATTAATATTAAGTTTCAGCATTATTGCTATTTATTTAACATGTTAATATAATTTTAACTGTGATCAAAACATTCCAATTAATTGGTATTAATTGCTTTAACACATTGTTGTATAATTTGTTTTAGAGAACTTCGATCTTTCCTCAAACATCTAATGAATATTTTGAATTTTTTCTTGACTGGAAATTAATACTATTTTATTCGCTTGCTTCTTGTTTGAGTTTAATCATTGAGTAAACAAAAACCGGCTGTTTACATTTAATTTATATCTATTTATATATGTTTTGCTTTTTTTTTTATATAGTTTGTAATTTATGTGCATGTTTTTTGTGGTGTTGTTTTGCGAGAGGAGAACTTTATGGTTGTGTTTTTTTACACCGACTCGAGATAAGACCGAAAATCAAGATGAAGTGGGATTGTCGCCTCACAAGGCGTATACTTGATTTGCTAAACTAGGGGCGATAATTCATTAAAGATCGCACTTATCAATATGCCAACTGCAAGGGGGAAATCCAGTTCACTTAAGCGATAAGGGCGGCACGTGATTATTTGCCGTTCTTACGCATTTATTTGTTTCAATAATAACATACTATTTGCACATTGGTTACCAAGGCGTCTGTCAATTAACACACTCAGCATTGGACTTGACTTGCAAGAATTAATTGAAAAAATTAAAAAAAAAAAAAAAAACAAAAGCAAATGCACAAACAAAAACAAAGAGAGAAAAGAAAACACAAGGCACAATGGGAATTAAAGCCAGCTTGGTCGGGCTTAAACCGATTCGTGGCGATCTGGGCCGGTCAAATGTTGGAATCGGACTGGAAAAGCGTCCCGCAAAAATGGCCATATAGCACAATCGGAGTATGCTGTCAGCTGAGAACCCCAAAGCTGCGCTTGATGGACTTTGGACATACCCTTAATGGTGGAAAAGTAAGGGGAAAATTAGAGCCTAAGCCAACAATAAACATTTCAGCACTGACACCGCATAATTCCCACTGCTGGCAAACTAACTTTCCAAATCAGTCAAACTCTATTGCTATTAGTTTTCGCAATTATCTAACTCACTTTTACCCTAAAGCTGTATCATCTAACCTGCAATTAGTTCACTTTTACTGATTGTTAATTATACAATTAACTTAGAAACTTAGACCTGTAATAACTTTACTTTTACTGATCGTTCAAGGTTTACTTTTCCAAATTTAAAAAAAAAAAAGTTATCATTGTAACAATACCAGTTCTTTATTAGTTTATCAATAAGTTTTAATCAAAAACCTACACTCCTTTACGAGAAATATTTACTCCTGCCAAAGTATATCCAGTTTATAGATAAAATGCCCACATTTTTTGTACAAATTAAGAGATAGCAAGCAAACACACAAACATTTAATTACAGTTCAGGAATGAAAAGCTAAGCAGAAAAATCGTTTCTTTTTTTTTTTGTGTGATTTCGAGGCGAGATATAAAGAAAAGGGAGTGAAGAGGTGGTAATTGCACAAGAAAATAACGATAGCGGGCAAGTTAATAAGGTTCTTGTCATCCGGCTTTATCTACAAAACCGGTTGCAAGCCATTGCTCCTTTGATATTCTGAACTTTATCTGAAAGTTGTCTGAACTCTGGTTGAGATACCAGGGAATAGATAGCGTGGCGACAAGTCTTGATTAACGCTGAAATACTTAAGATCTCTGCACAAGGGAATGCGGCGAGTTTCCAGATGGAGGGGGGAAGGGGGGAAAGAAAACCCCGCCGATCAGACAATGGAAATTTGCAATTATAATTGCAACTGCGTCTGGTGAATGAATGGCGGAGACCTCGTCGCTTACAATAGATATACTTAATTGCAGTCCATATATAGATTCAGATACAGATGCATCATATGACAAATGCAAATATGATATATATGCGTATATATACGCACATGAGGAGAGCCATTATCAGTCCTTACTGATAAGACAACGCCCCGACTTTGCTCAAATATAAACCGGTTGTAAAGAGTTTGTCATTGATTGTCCTCGTTTTTTCCCGTTCCCCGCCGCCTCATTTGAATGATTTAGTGCTGTTGTTAATTTATAAAGTTTGCTTTCTGGGTGAGGACCCAATTTGGGACGACTGCGACAGTGATTTGCGTAAGAAATTGGGGCGCATTAACCTTTATCCATGTTTTTCGTTCTTATTTCTCTCGAATTTCATTCTGCGTACATTTCTGCATCCCAGAAATTATAAACTTATTTGAGTCCTGATTTGTGTTTGCTTTTGGCTTCAACGGAAATTGTAAGTTAAATAAGTTAAGAGCTATTTCACTGAAAAGTATTTTTAGCTACCCAATACACTTTAGAAACAATAAATTAAAATTACCATTTAAATTTGATTTATGGAACACCACATTACTGTTCATATTTATGAACAACTTATTCAATTATTTTTAATATCAGAAATCTCTTAAAGCATCAATAGATACAACTCCAAGAAGTGAATCTTTGGCTTGCACTTCCGTATCTTATAGATATATACTTCCGGCCCAGGGATGATATGCGTAGTAATACGTGACGTGATCTGAATTTGGAATATTTTTCGCATATTTCCATTCACAAATTGCATCAGCGTCAGGGCGACAATCGGATCGAGTCATTGACCAGATGTTAAAAGGCCTGAAAGGCACATTTAAAGGCACGTTGAATCTGTGATATGGGCA
This sequence comes from Drosophila gunungcola, assembly GCF_025200985.1. Lineage (NCBI taxonomy): Eukaryota > Metazoa > Arthropoda > Insecta > Diptera > Drosophilidae > Drosophila > Drosophila gunungcola. The sequence continues at coordinate 329,039 of NW_026453234.1, forward strand.
TATAGTACACGTATCTTAACCAGTTGCATGTGCACATTGGCAGCTGACTGGGGGAATAAAAAATGATTGCCTAAAAACACAAATTAGTTGGAAGCAACGCCCACAAAAAACTGGGAAAATCGAAAGGAAAACCAGAAAGAAAAGCAGCTAAGTCGTGGGTAGAATATACAGATATTGTATAAATAAAACCCCAGCAATTACATTACCGGCTGAGCTTGACTTTGAAAAGAGAGACTTTGGTCGCGAGTCGAGCGTCAGCAGTGGCCCAGAAACCCAATTGGAGTACAAATCAGCCAAGTGCAGAGATCACCAGAACATTTATCGGTTCCACATGCGACATATCGAATTTCTGATGACTCGACTTCAGTTTTATTTTAGAGTGAACTGCACTTCTGTTTCCCGCTAATTTCGCATTTAGGGTTACGGTTCTTGTTTTCTTAAGACCTCCGCATTTCTTTATTTATGCTCTCCAGTATGCCAGATTTACAAAGAATTAGCCAAGCCGCGAAAACCACAACAAGGCCGTAAAAGTATATGATTCTCAGTAGATGAGTGAATTTCCCTATTTGTTTTCTGGAGCTAATGCGTCATATGGATATACCATATGATTCAGTCGTGCCCAAGATACTCGTGTTGGTATATCCAGATTGGCCGGGCTTGCTGTTGGCCTGGCATCTTCTAGGTGGGCTTATCAACCCCCGATAAGGAGGACAATGCAGCTTAAGAGTGCCACAAAGATATGGATGTAGTAATAGTACTATCTACTCAGTGGGAATTTTTTTAGCCAGTGGCTATCATACAGAATTTCCCATTAGTTGCCAGGGAAAAATGATTTACTGTTGGCTGCAAACAAAAATGCACCGAATTGGAGAAGATTTTCATCGGATTACATGAGATATCATGTTCATTGTATATTCTAACGCCGGAACCGAAGGTTCCATGTTTATATGAGTTTCTCCAATTTTTCCAAGCGAAAAATGAAAATACATAAATAAACAGTTTCAAAGTTTCGAGCAATTGCTTATTACTACTTAAATAAATAAAAGATAAGGAAATTTGATTTGCTCATTCTAGGAAATTGTAAATTCTATTACTCAAAGAATATATACCATAATTAAAATTTCCAAAAACAAACTTAAAAATATTTATGCTTACGTAAAAGTTATTAGGTAAAAAAAGTCTTTAACGATAAATTTAAAATAATTTACGAATTAGATTAGATTGTTGTGTAATTTACAAAGCGTTGTTACTTCAGGAAACTCTTAACAAATACTTAACATTTATTACCAAAGTTTCCCTTGTAGCCCAGAACAATGCACAATCTAATTAAAATTCCTTGGACGTTATTTCCGACCTCCCTCACCATTATCCGATGTGTGGCAATCTATACGGCACAACACACACATATACCAAGCACAACAATTCCCTTAATTGCCGCGACAAGAAAATCATAAAAACTAAAGCAGAAAAAGAAAAACTTGACGAAACTGACGCCCACAAAAACCGAGGCAACAAATTCTTGGGAATTGTCTGGCCCACTTTGCAAGGGAGTCTGAATCGGATATATCAGACGCAGCACAGCAGCGGGCAATGTAATAGGAACTAATAAACTCAATAATTAAAAATTTTTATTTACTTTTTTTTTGGAAACCAATTTTTTTAACATATAATTTAAAAATTTTCTTTTAACTCCGTTTGCATCATATATCATAACAAATTCTTACAGGTAATGAATTAAATAATATTTAAAATAAAAAATATAAATAAGTTGCAACAAAAATAACCTAATTGGGTGTTAATCTCTTGATATATATTGTATTAATACAACTAGGCTTTATTTGGTGTAAAATAGGGCCTGATATTTTAGAGCAGAAGTACTCTTATCTTGCCCACCACTGTGACCATTGGTGCATCTATATGTTTAAGTGCTTTACATGAACCAGAAACAAATGAAGAGATGACGATGCCATGGGGAGGCAAAATTAATATATTAATTGATCGGATCTCTGAGTGTCGCTTAATTGCGAATGGGGGAGAATTTGTTTGTCGATGCTTTTTGATTGACTCAATTGTAGGAGGCCGAGGGAGGGGGTTCGTGACCCCCTGTGAAGTGAAAGCTTCCCCAGAAAAGATTCCCCACTACTTCACTTCTGCACTTCTATATTTCCTGTTTGGTCACGTAGTCAAGTTTTTGACAATAATTGGTGGCCATCGTGTTGTAGGAATAAAAGTGCCTCGCTCGTTCTGCTAGTTCATCTTTTATTCTTTTTAATTTTTTTATTTTTTCTCATGCTGGACTGGGCAAGAAGTGTGTGTATACAGCGATACTATATATAGAAACTAATGATGAAAAAAAATTTAATTTTTTTGTCTGCTATCAATAAATTGTATTTATCTGTTGTTGCTCGTGACGATTCTTTTCGTTTTTGTGAAACAAAAACACTGGGAAGTGAGGAAACATTTTTTGTTTACTTTTTTTCCGAGGGGATTGCAAAATATTGCTTTGTTACATTCCTGATAAGGGATGAAAATTAAAACACCTGTTTTCCAAGCGGTACGATAATAGTTTAAAATTTTGCCAAACTGCATGGCCCACTTAGAAAAAAGAAAGAAGACAAGTACAAATATGCACATCAGCTTTTTTCGGTCTCTTTCGCTCCTTTGGCTTTTGCCACTTTGTGCCTTTTATTTATAGCCTTAGAAATAGAGGGGGTTTTGGGGGGTTACTTGTGGTAAACATGTTTGTCGGCATTTCTTACACTCGGGAAAATATTATAGTATATTACCAAACAATAAAAGATGATATAGACAGAAAATATAATCTTTGCTTTAGAAAAATAAACCAAGCAAATTGAAAATTTGTCATGAACTTTGTAAAATCTTAAAGTAAAATTTTAAATAATAAACAACAAGGATTTCCAATGAGAACGTCATCTTAATTTACTATACTTTTGACCTATACAAAACATTTTGATAACATTAAATACAAGTACTTAGTTTATTTGATAAGCAGACGTAAATATGTAGCGACCAGCTAAACGTTTTTATAATGGACAATTCTCGTTGATCCTTGCTCCGGGATTTTTATTTCAAAACGAATTTTAAAAGGATTATAAGGATATATGTTTTTTTAATATTCCAGGTTTAAATTTAAAGTTAGTTTAAAATTCCAAACTAATAATATGTGCATTTAAAAAGAATTTGTTCTATGTGTACTCACTCGAAAATGTTTTTTTGGCCGCCAATGATTTTTCTCTCTGTCTCACGCACTCTTTCTCTCGCTTCGGGTTAGCAATTCTCCTCTTCACATTTGAGGAACACCAAAAACCAAACAATAAAAATACAAACAAAAAGCACCGAAATTTTGTTTTCTTTATATTGAAAATTAAACACGCGCTTCAATTGTTTTTCATACGTTTTTTGTTATATTGTGATTATTTGTGTGTTGTTATGTTTTGATTATTTTGCGGTGGCAAATGAGATCGTTGGCACAAGTAATTGCAGCAAGTTGAATGGACTTTCTCGTTTTTCGGGTATTTTATATTTATCGGTGCTGGCTTTGGGTGTACTCGTAGTGCTCCTTTCTGAAGTTTGGATCCTCGCCGCTCTCACAGAAAATCCAGCGCCTGTGCACCATTACAACAAATCGTGGATCGATACTTTCCTCCCCGCGCAGGATTCCCAATCCTCGATTCTTTTGTTTTTGTCCACTTCACTGAACTTTGGAGCTGTGGATCTGTGGATCTGCGGATCTGTGGATCTGTGGAATTGTGGAACACAACGAGATGCTGCGGACGGACGACCGGTCTACGAGCAGGAACTGCGTTCATATACACATCTCGATCTCGATCTCGGGGGTATATAGAAATGGATTTTGTTATTTTCAGTTTTTTCCGTCTTCTGTATTCTGTCTTCTGTATGCTGTCTTCTGTCTTTCGTTCCCCTGTTCCTCGGTCTTTATTCGGTCTTTATTTTGCTGATCTGATCGTGTGGGTCTGAGAACTGAACTGAATGTCGAACCAGAGGCGAAGATTGCTGAGAAGCGACTGCCAGATCGCCGACGTCTGCCTCTGCCAAGTGCCTCGGTTTCCTCTGCCGGCGTCGACTTGAATTCGGAATCGGAATCGGATTCGGATTCGGAATCGGTGGCGTCTGCGTTGGCGCTGTTACTCTTGCTGTTTTTGGGATTGGCGAAGATGCTTCTCCGCTCTCTGGTCTCTGGTCTCCATTCTTCGCAGCAGAGATGCTGCAAGCTGTAATCACAGCAAAACAAAACCTTTACACATGTGATTTTTATGGTCAAACGTCTGAAAAAGTCCATTAAATATTGGTATATTAATCAAAACTTTTGGAAATAAAACTAACATTTTGGTATGACATTCCTCTTTAAACTCGTCCATTCGATTGGCACTTACAGTTGATAATTATTTAGTGTTCCAATTTTTGCGAAAAATAAATTTGTATTCCAAATTCTTGCTGAAGCCTTATCAAAATTTTCTTTAAATACGAAGATGCAAAGGGGTTTAATATTTTTAAAAATTTATCATTTCTAAAATTCGTTTGCAGATTGCTATAATTCTTTACCCACTCAAAACTCTACCTAACTTGTCTAAGTAATTACCACTCTGAATCAAGTATATACTGATCAAAGTCACAATGTTCGAGCCAGCATCATCTCTAAGCGGTATATCTGTGAAACTAGTTATGCTCTCTTCCCCTCGCACACTCTGGGTCACCGATGATCATCGGCCTGGCCCGAAGTGTGAATCGTGACGCGAGCCGAAGACTGCCTTCGCAATTCTACACAATGCTTTGCTCTCCTGCTCTTTTATTTCTAGTGCTCGCTCGCTCGCTCTTTCTCGGGAGCCGGAGCCTGGTGATAAGAGATGCCGTTATCGTTATCTGATTGCCAATGTGACACATTGAGGCGACGACGGGCCAACGCTTGTTGTTGTTGTCCCAGCTTTACGATCTGCACACGCACACACAAAAAAAAATATAATGATAAGAAGACACCTCTTCTGTCTTTGGTCTTCTGCACTCTTATCTTCCCACTCCTTTATCTTTATCTTTATCCGCACATTCTTCGCGGGGCAAGTGGTGAAATTTGCACTTACTGTTATTTATTTGTGTCTTTTTTTGAATAGTTGGCTCCTAGAAATGTTTATGGGTATTATTTTAATCGTGGACTGGGATTTAACATCTTAGCGGGGAACTTAGTTTCAGGAATTGACTTAGAAAAAAAAATATAGATATTTTTTATTAGCCACTGCTACTATGAAAATGTTCGCAGAAAAGTGTCAAATAAAAGCTCAAGATAAAAAATGTATTATGCATGTTTATTTTGCAGTATAAAACAACTTCCATTGAAATATAATGTTCGGTATTAAACTGGAATTTATGAATAACTACAAAGAACTTTAAGATACAAAATTCATTCCGCATGTCTTCTTTTTGTACATACAAAATAAAGTTCGAGTTGCTTTTTATATTTAAATGGGAATATAATTCAATGGGTTGATTTTGAAAATTGTGTCAAACTTGTACGCTTTTAAATAATTGACAATTTATTTAACGTATACTACAGTTGTCACAAACCTATTTTTTGATTTATTGCCATAATATATTTCATATTACATTTTCAATGGTTTTTCATACTTGCATTTTATTTGAAATAGTTGTTAATCTTAGGATTCCCTAATCGTTGACTATATGAAGCTTGACTGTATCTTACCTTTTCCGTTATCAGACTAATTTTTTTGATCTGCCAAACTTGAACAATAAAACGCGATTGCGTCATCCAAATATTGTTTTGTGTTGTATTGTCCGCGTACTCGTGATCGGTGGAATTAAAATAAATGTGGGTCAATGGATTATCAATGCCCCGAACGAGGCGTCAAATAGACAATTGCCATTACCCTGGATACCCTGGAGAGTTGGAGATGGCAGGCCGGTGATCGAGCCGTACCGTTACCATAAAGACATATAGTCATATAAACAAATGGACAAATAGATAGTTCGATGAACACATGGCCAGTGCAATGACTCCAGATCGGCACTTTTTTCCAGGTACTCAGAACGGAGAGAACTGGGCATAGAGAAGGGGACACAGTCCCCATTTAAGGTTTTATAGCAAAAACGTGATCGGGAACTCAACCCCCTGCCCCTTACCCCTCACCCCTTGCGAAAGCATCCCCTTTGGAAAAAACTTGTGCAAAATGCTGGTCACGTCCCATGCTTCTGTATCTGTATCTGTATCTCTAAATGTATCTGTATCCGTACCTGCATCGCAGCCAGCACTACCATTCGTATCTGTATCTTGGCTTGGCCAAAAAGCCCTGCCAAAGCAAATTAGATAAGCCATGGCCATATTCCGGGAGACAAATTGATAACGGGGCAGCAAAGCTTTATTGCTTTTATAGCTTAACGGGACGGGAAGTCGTTGTTGCTTAGGCTTATCTCGAGACCTCGCTGGTAAAAATGGAAAACAAAAAACAACAAATAACAAGTAAGCAATGGTAAATGGGTGGTTGTTTCACCACCCGCAACCCGATTTGGGTTTGGTAGAACCCAAATTTCAGTTTTGGGGCTTTACCCATTTTCAACAGAAAACACCTGTTTTTATACTCACGAAAAGTTTCTGCTGATGAAACCACTCACAAAAAAGTTCCCTTGACAAAATAATCAAGTGTGACCATGGGATGTGGTTATTTTTTATATAAAATTGAACGTTTTTTTTGGGAAAAAAATGTTACTGATTAAATAAATATATTAATAGAATTTATGTGGAGTCATGATAAAATACGAGATAAATTTAAAGTTACGTTCTGCATATGACATTTTTCTCTTTAAAATGTTGATTTATAGATCTCCAGGCAAAAGCGAAGTAAAATTATAAAAAATTAACAATTTACTTTAATTAAACCCGTAAATTCTGTAAAATTTGCAAAGAACTATAAAATCAACTACAATACGATCATAAATAAAACGCAGTCGTTGGTTTTTTGAAGTTTGTGTTTTAGTTAGTTTTGTGTCACAATCAAATTAATTTATTTTGTAACTTGTGTTTTTGCTGCTTAAATTGCGCTTTAAATTTTTTATCTTGGTTTTTGTTTTTCTTGCTGAACAATTTACAATAAACGCGGTCACTTTTTGTGTTTTTGTAGTTTTCTTGCTTGTAGTTGTTTTTGTTTATTTAATAGTTATTGTTTTGTTGTTGTTTTTTAAATTTTTTTATTTGTTTTCTGCTGGCTAAACCTAAAAAGTTTTTGCTGTTGTTTGTTGTGTACACGTACATATATCGAATATTTTTTTTGATTATTTGATTTAATTAGTTTTCTCCATATCAAGTGGGATGTTTCCTCATCTAACCTTTAGTTTTTCATCGATTTTGTTTAGAGTTTTTATAGTTTCCGCTACATTTAATGGTTATTTCCGTTAGGTGGGGGGCGTTGGAACAGTAAAAGGGGGAAAACAGTTGGCCAACAGTTCCTATATGCATATATGTAATTATATATAATCTGGCAAACGAAAACAGTAGAAAGCCAAAGGACAATGTGTGTGAGACGAGGGGTTTCCCTGCTTCTTCTAGTTTTAGCTTTGGCTATTTTGAAATCGATTTAAATTTGTCACTACCAACACACAGACGCACATCGAGATATATGGTATATATCATACTTTATAATTTTTAATTTTACCTTTTAAGTTTGTCTTTACTTTCTTTTTCTTTTACTTTTACTTTAACTTTTACGTTTACTGAATTCTGCATACTTTATTTGTTATAGTTATAGTTATTATTTGCTTGTTAATTTGTAGACACCATTTACAATTACAATTACAGTTACAATTAAATAGACACACACAATGCGATCCTAATTAAATACATTTAATACGCCTCTGATTTATGTATCCACTGTATTTTTAAGCCCAAAAGAAGGCAGCAGAGTGCATGAGTGTGTGTGCAAATTACATGTGTATGTATAGTTCCAAGTTCCAAGTTCCTTAGTTTATCTAGGTCTAATTGCTATTCCGAGAGATCCTAGGATCGGTTTGATGTTTCACATAAATATATAGCTGCGCCAACTATCATACTGTTGCGGTCAAAACTAAAGTACTATCGCCACATTTAAAAAAAAAACATAAATTGAAGTATCCTCTTGCAGAGATTTATATTTACAATAAAAAATATTTAAATACGTTGATCTAGCAATTTTAAATTATATATTTAACAAATCTAATGATCATAATGAAAATGAAAATTTGTTTGTTTTAGTTTTTGTGCAACTCTATTCTATTGAAATTTTGTTAAACTATAATGCTTGCATGAAATCATAAAGAATAGATTTTAAGGTTTTTAAATTTTTTTTTTTTTTTTTGTTGGGTTCACTTCTAGGATTGCAAACTTGCAAATGATTGCTTTTAAAAGTTTTAATATTATATTTTTGTCTCATAGTTTGCTATGGTAGTACTACTATGGTTTTGACCGCAGCTGTAATAGTAAAATTTTCGAGGCTTACCCCGTTTGTCCAATCCGAAATTGTTTGGGAGAGAATTTCGAGAGAGCCAAGTTCGTTAGGGCTATCAAGTCTCCCTAGTTTTGTAGCCCCTTTATTTGTTTGTAAAGCTCACTTGTTTTTTGTTTTTGATCTAACTTCCTATAAGCTATCACACCTTTGACCCTATCTATCCTACTTCACCGCCCCTTTGCCCACCCGAACTTGGCTCTCGCACTCTCTTGCTTCCATCCTTTCTGCTATTAACTTAATGCCTATTATTAACATATTTTAGTCTAAACATTTACTAGAAAAAAAAAATACATTTACCCTCTCTTTTGCTCTCACACACCAAGGAGCACACAGTGAGCGACAAAAAAATACGTTTTTCGATTAAAATCTTTTTTGTTTTCATTTTTTTTTGGCGCCTTAACGATATGTGAGTGTGTGTCTGTGGCTATGCAGGTTACTGTGTGCGTATGTGTGTGTGTGTGTGAGCGAGAGAGAAGGATCGTCGAAAAGAGACACCCAATAACGGTGATAAAGGAACTTAAGTCAACGATTTTTCACATTTCTTCAGATGGGTTTCATGGGGGGATCGTGCTAGTCGGCTGAAAAGCTGAATGCTATGTCATCGCATGCTGACAAAAGCTGCCTGGCATGTTTGGTTATTCAACTTTAAAATTAAGTAAGATTTGCTCCGTCATGTCGTTCTATTTTTAAGCTAATTCTCTTAATTTGAATATACCTCTTAAGTTCGGGGATTTTCTGCACTTGCGTGTTTTTTTTTTTTTTTTTGTTGGTGTTTTTTCGGTTACAGTTGACAATTACTAGTGGTTTCCTCTTGAGTTTTTCTCCATATTTTCTTGGTGTCTTCGATTACAATTGATTTGCTTTTCGGTTAATAATTAATAATTCGTATTTGCTTGTATATAATATGAATATGAGAATAAGGTCTCGGCGGTTGTTGGTGTTGTGTTTCGTTTTCATCTTTTCGCTTTCGGTTGTTTATTAAATTGAGGATGGCCTAACAGAAAATCGCTAGAGAGTTTAAAACAATTATTAAGTTGGCCCTAAAGTATGTCCCATTTTTTTTTGTTGCTAAACTTGAATTTTCAATAATTGCTAGCCTAGACATTTCTAGACGTTTTTAACGGTGGGGGAATAGTTCCCTAGTTTTGAATTTAAGGCTACTGTTAATCAATTGTTTTAAAATCTCCGTCGATTTGGACAAACCTCCAGTATTTGTATCGTTATTTTGTGTTTTCTTATTCAAGCCTTTGGCAGTTTCTTATTTTCATCGTAAGTGGTGTTTCCTTTTCGTCTGATTAAGAGGGAGACAGAGAGCCAGCTAAACAGCGAGATGGACACTATATATGGGGTACTGAGTGGAGAGGCGGGTGGGGGCACTTTGGGGGTAACGCATAATCAATCGACAACCAATCAATCAAACTTACAAAATAAACGCCTACAAAATCGGTAGATCACGCGACACAGCGGCATTAAGAGTAAATCAAACTAAGTAACACTAAGTAATGAGTAGCATATGAGTACCGAGCATATCCAGTACAATTGGTAATTCCCCTGGCCCAAAGGCCGTCAGTCCTAGCCGACTGCGATGACGGGGAATCCCCGCAGCGTATCTCAACGTTTCACCCCGAACAGATTCGGTATGGACTTGATCTTCTTGCGCGAGCAGTTCAGGTAGTCCTTGTACATGTCGGACCGCAAATACCGGGAGTACGAGTCGCTCTTCATCAAATGGTAAACGTGGGAGGCGGCCACGTCGAAGCACCACCGATTGGGCCCAGTGGGCGAGTTGACCGCCTCGCGGGCCAGCTCCACCGACTTCGAGTCCACGTTCACCGGACAGGGGGCGTCGGGGGCCAGGAACTCCTGCCAGATCTTCTGGATCGCCTCCTTGATCTCCGACTGCGGCAGCGCCTTCATCTCCTGCACCGATTCCCAGAATCTGCAAAGGATTTGGAAGGGATGTTATTAGCCAACACAAAACGGGGCACTTTAGAGTTATCACTATCCCTAATAGTAAAAAATTCTAAATTATTATTGTATCTGCTTACTATTACATAATTTTTGCGTAAAAAATTAAAAAAAAAAAATTGTAAAATAGTAATGTAAAAGTTTTTTATTATTTTTTTTTAATTTTTGTTTTGCTTAGTGCATTATTGCCTTTGTAAATAATTAGTTTAAGGTTAGCCAAAGAAATTGGTAACTGGTTATTTACTCTCTTTTCACTTGACTTTATTTTCATAAGACCATAAAAGAACTTTATCTATAGGGTAGAAAACTCTTCTATTGCCTAAGCTTTCCACTCTACTACATTTCCCTAAATAAATTTAAAATTCTCCTGGCACTCACTTGAGGTTCTCGCCACTGTACTCCTTCTCCAAAAACTTGGTGAACTGCTCGCGTCCGATGGCATCGTTGAGCAACTCGCGCAAACTGAATGCCCAGCGCTTCACGCGCCGCACAGGAACTTCTTTGCTGTGGGGTAGAAGTTAATAAATTATTTATTTATTTCAGTTATTCAATCAAATAAAGCTCACCTATTCTTCTCAGTATCCCACATCTCGGTGCTGTCCGTTTGCCAAGGATTCGGCAGCTCCGGTGAGGTTATAAAGTAATCGAACTCATTGTACTGATCGTAGTAGGCGACCAAACTGTTGAAAATTAATAATAATTAATTAATTAATTAATTAATAAAAAATTTCTAAATACATATATAATATTTATAATATGCTTACGCCTCGGCCGCCTTTGACACTTTGATTGTCCGCCGCTCGAGCTTCTGTTTGCGCAGGGCGATGATCCGGGTCAACTGCTCGACGGGATTCTTGGCCAAGGAGGCGCCGGCGGATCCGGTTCCATGACTGGAGCCACCCCGCCTATAAGCCTTCTTTATATCAATTTCGGTGGTGTTGACGCAGCCGGGCATCGGCCGATGGACATCCCAGAAGGCCCGCTCCTGCGAGTCCAGCACCTTCCGCTCCAGCTTGTCCCGCTTCTTGGCCACCTTGCTCTGCGATTCGGCCTGAAAATTGTATTTATCACAAACACATTATTGTAATAGTATTATGCTTGTATTGTCAGGATAAGAACGTAGAATGAATAAATATTATATAACATAAACGAAGGGTAATAAAAACAATCAATAGGCTTATTTAAATTTTTTTCAGTGGTCGATGCTGGCGATTTTCAATTTACTATAATATTTTTGTGACTGGCACATTAATGTAAAAGTATTATACTTAAAATGTTTATGTATGTATAAAAATATATCCGAAAATTTGCTGTTGTCTTTATAATTTCAGTGTCTATAATAAATTCATTAAAGAACATTCGAAATAAAATATGAACCAAAACCATATTTTATAAAATAAACCTTGCTTAAAGGCTTAAAGCTACAATTTTGCATCCAACATGATAAATTTAAAGGCAAAAATTCGACTGAATTCGAATTACTTCGGGGAATTTAAGTAGTTACGGAAATTCAAAAGAAAATATACATGGGGATTTCCTGGAAAAAGTTTCATTTTTTCGCGTCCGAAATGCATGTATTTTTCCAGGAAAACGTTGAATGACAAATAATAACTATTTTATTAAATAAAAAATCAATTGACAGCAATAATTAACGCAAGAATAAATCGTGTATATTTTATGTAAGAAAAAATTCCATTTTCCAATCAACTTAATACAAACTGATGTGCTCAATTAAATTGAAACTTTAAACCGCTTTGAATTCAATGAAATCAATTTTTTTCACAATAAAATATAAATAAATAAGGCAATATGATGATTTTCCGGCAACTGACCTGCATAAATATAAACTCCCATTTCCTGGAGAACATCTTCTGCAGCTTGGCCAGATTCTCGGCCTCGTAGTCGGCCAACTCGAGTCGCGTTTTGTTCTGCATGGTGCGCTTGCAGAGGTAGACGGCATAGTCCGTATTCTCGGGCTCCCAGCAGTTCGAGGGCCAAAAGTAGGGCGTCTGGAATCTGTCCCAGAAACTCTTATTTGTTGCCGAGGCAATGCTTTTAGGATAATGATTGTGACACTTACCTGTAGAAGGTGCCGTCGTTTTTGACAGTCAGCGCATGATCATCGATGGGGAAAATGTAGCCGTGCGAGCTGAGCAGGTGGGCGAAGTGCAGCGCCTCCGTCACGTCCTCCACGTCGAAGTTCTTGAGGATCCAGGCCACCAGGTCCGCTCCGGTGAACACCGACGGCACCTTGCTCATGAACGCCTTCACCGTGCGCACGGCCACGCCCGTCGACTCCGCCTGCATCTTCTCGATTATGGCCTCCATCTGCGCATGGAAGTGGTTTAATTAGTGCCAATTGTTTGCAAAACGTACAATCAATATATAGTCGGACTAAGTTTAAACTATTTCGTTTAGAAAAAGAAAAAACAACATTGTTGGACTTGAATTCAAATAGAAAAATAAAATAAGAAGCAAAAGGCCTATGTTTATTTAAGTCAATTTCAAAGAATTAATAAGAATTTGATCAGATTTTCATAAATTGATGGCTAAATTGGCTATCTAAATTTCTGTTTGATAGATGTACAAATATAGTTAAATATAAAAATAGTTTTAAGGCTTAAGTAAATTTTAAACATTGTAAATACAAAATATACATAAATAAATGAATAGCCTCTAAATAAAAACCTTTGTATATTTATTTAAAACACATTATATATATTGCAATTAAGTTAATTTTTTAAAAGTAAGTCACTGGTATTTTATAGTTAAAAAATAAAAGTTGTTGTCAGCCATTACTAATGGAAAAAGTTTACTTTAGTCGTACTTTGTATAACTCAAACTCTTACGAGTAAAATCAATTATTTTTGGTGGCAGCTGGTGGTTTGAGTTGACTGCAGGAATGTACGGTTTAAATATAAAATCAATTTTACCTTTTTGTACACTAATATGTTGGGTGCATCTTCGTTCTTGCCGCCGCGCTGATGGTGCGATGATGCCGAGGGAACCGCTAGTGCCGATGAAGTGGGCGGCGTGGGCGGCTGGGAGGCCGACTGCTGACCCGCCGACGACTGCTGTTGTGGGTGGGTGCTGTGGTGGTGGTGATGGTGGTTCCCGCTGACGGTTAACAGACCGCCGCCGCCGCCGCCGCCGCTCTGCTTGCCACCCGCCGCCGCCGCTGCCGCCGTCGATGAAGAGGTGGCCGAGGAGGAGGAGGAGGTGGTGGCGGTGGTGGCGGTGGTGGCAGCAACGGTTTTACCCCCCGAAGTGGTCGAGGTGGATGTGGATGTGGATGCGGCGGATGAGGATGTGGATGCGGTGGTTGCTGGCGTGGAAGCCGTTGTTGCTGTTGCCGTTACTGTTACTGTCACTTCCTTGGGTGCTGGTGCTGCTGCTGCTGCTGCTGCTGATGGAGATTCCTTGGCCAGGGCCGTTGATCCTTCGGTGTCCAGGAAACCGCCATTATTACTGCCATTGGGCAGTGGCGAAGGGATGGTGGCGATGGCGGTACCATTACCATTTCCACTGGATTGCGCCTCCTCCGAAATGGCCACCGCCAGCGGATCGCTGCTGTTGCTGCTGCTGCAGTCCGTCTTCGCCGGCGCCGCTTGGCTGCTGGCATTGGTGGCTTGTGTTTTGTCCGCCTCCGAATTCATTGTTACCATTTTCTCGAACGGCGATACTCCAGGGAAACTCGATTTCCAGAGCTGTAGCTATTTTTAAACGCTGGGCGCAGGGGCGTGGGTGCCGGCTGCTTGTCAAAGGGCGGTTGTTGTTGGTGGTGCTCCTGCTGCTGCTGCTGCTGCTGCTGATTTCGCTTTAAAATGGGGGTGCTCTTCTTCTCTCAGCTCTCCTCTGAGTGCGTGTGTGTGTGTGTGTGCGTGTGTGTTTGAATCAATTTGATGGCTAAACGATTTTTTATTCAGCTTGTAGGGGTCATTTTGCCTTTTTTACTGCCATTTTCCCAGCGTTTTCCACCCGCTCTTCCTTGGTTTTTTCACTAGGTTTTTTCCTGTTTCCTTCTTCCCCGTCTTTTTTTTCCTGTATGCTTGAAATTTTTAGGAGTTATGACACACACACACACACACACACACACGCTTCCAAGGCGTTGGATTGTTTTTTATAATGCCCCAGCAGTTTTCCTGGTTTTATTGTTATTTTATAGATTTTAGGAGATTTAAAATTTAATATATGTTTTATTTTTATTTAGCAGGTATTTTTCCCAGTTTTAACTTGCTGTTGCTGTTGCTCCTTGTACCCCTCTCTCTCGCACTCGTTCGCTCTCTAGCCCTCTCTCGCTCTCGCGCGACGTGTTTTTTAGCTTTTAGCCCGTAATCATTTTACGGCCCAAAGTCAATCGGCTCCTTAGAGCTTCCTGCTGATAGTCCTTCATCGATTTTTCGTCCTTCCTACCCCATAAGCTCTCTCTCACTCTCGAACTCTCTCTCTCTCGGTCCGCTCTGTCGCTCTCTTTTTGGCCTCCGCATGCGTAAATACCGTTGTTTACATCCTACCAGCTGTTGCCTATCGAAAGGCATTATTATCGAGAAATATTGTATCTAAAATATTGCAAGCAAACAAACAAAAAGCAAAAGATAAATGTTTGAAGAATACTTTGGAAGCAACTATTGAAAATTCTTTTTTTTCGTGAAGCATAAATTTTAAAATAAATAAGAAAAATATAAAACTCCACTTTTATTATCATATATTTTTAAATATTTTAGAAAAAGTGTAATACAAAAAATATTTTTAAATTTGTATTTTCAAAGTATATTAGATATTAAAATAAGTTTTATTCCAATAATAGTGCAGGGTAAGGAGGCTTTTTTTTATTATTTTATTAAATTGCTATAAAAATATTTGTTACCGTATATAGATAGGTAAAATTTTCTAGAAAAACTAAACAATACTGAACTTTTTTTAAAGAAAAGAAAAATAAAAGAAAAGTTGTTCTATGCCAAAAAGGTGTGTATTTAAGCACTTTTCAGTGTCCCACTACTGTTATTTTGACCGCAAATATATTTTATTTATAATAATCAAAATTCATATAAAAACTTTCTATAAACATAATATTTTGGAAAACTCACCCATCAAAAACAAGTTTTATTTTCGGTTTGCTTTATTTTGATAATAAGAATTTGCGTCTACAAATTATTTTATTCGTTTAAAATTAACAAAAAAAAATATATATGTATGTATATGTATGGTATCCAAACTAATGATATAATTAACGCACAGTGTTCATTAGTTGCATAGCGTGATTTTAACTTATAGTGACCTTAGTTGTTATGGCTTTTATACAAAGTTTTGCAATGATTTTGGAAAACTTACAAAAACAGATTACAATAAATAGAAAAAAATAATACATATAGTGTGTGTGTATGTGCAGGATAAAACAGATAGCTTAGGCTAAACGAATCGACCTTCGTTCCTATAGATATCGATAATGTATATAAGTAATTTACTGCCCCTAAGACTAAGTGGTGTCTGTAGCGCCTACACTCGTTTATTATTTACATAGGTTTGTGAATATATATATATATGTATTTACCGCATAGGGATATAGGTACTTATATATATATGGTATAAATATATATAGATTAAATATGTATGTATGCTTGTTGCAACTCTGTCAGCGATATGCAATATACGATATTTATCGATTATCGATAGCCATCGATAAGTTGGCAGCAGGACCAAAATCGGGGTTTATCTCTTAAATGACCAGCTCTACATAACGTAACTATTTGTTAGTGGAAGCAAAATGTTAATTGGATGCAAAATAAAAGTCAAAGTGGTAGGGACAAAAAACAAACTACACAATTTGAAATATAAACCATAGAAAAAAGAAGTTAATGTTATTTCTTGTAATTTTGGAAGAACAAAAACAAGATCAATTAATGATTCGGAGAAAAACACAGAAACACTTTTTTTATGAGCCCAAAAACGTAAACCACAGAATAGAACAAATGTTGATATAGCGAAAATGAGACCATTAATCGGGTTTAAGGTTTACACACATTGAGTAGTACCCCTAAGAAATGGGATACAGGTGAAAAAGAAATACATATTTTTCTAAGAAAGTCGTCGGCGTCGGCTTCACATTTCGTATCGTCTAGGCTGGGATTCGATAGCGGATTGGCCTCCCTATAGATCACATTTTGACACTACGTTTATCAATGACATAGAAACCATAATTATCGACATGATTATTCGGATTATGATATTGTAGTAAGAGCATTATTGCTGCTGTTCCCTTGACTGCCTCCCCGATCTCTCCCTGTCACGATCTCGTTCGCGTTCCCGTTCCCGTTCCCTTTCTGACCACAAGGGCTGTCCACTTTGGGCCTGGTAGGAGAGCGGCGGCGGCGGAGGAGGAGGTGCCGCCAACTGGGCCTGTGGCACCAGTTCCGCCTGCGGATTGAACTGATTGTTCGTGTTGTAGTTGACGAGGATGTCGCCCGCGAGGCTGTGGCCAATGTTCACGCTCCGGTCGGGATAGCCCTGGTTTTGCTGCGGCTGCGACTGGGGCTGCACCTGAATGGGCTGCGATTGCACCTGCACCGGCTGCTTGTTGCGCCAGTGCTTGTGCTGGGCCACCGGCACCAGTCGATAGAGCGGCTCGCCTCCCGACGGAGCACTCGGATATCCCGGCACATAGTACGGCGGATAGTGCGGATGCGGAAGCGGAAGCGGATGCGAATGCGGATGACCCTGCTTGCTGCTGGGTCGCACTCGCTTGAATTGTGGCAGAGGTCGTTGCCAGAACTGCAGGGGATTGGATTGCACCGGAGCCGGGGGTCGCAATTGCTGCGGATCCTCCACAAACTGCGGCACTGGTGTGCTGTAGATCTGGGCATGGGGATCGTAGAGCTGCTGGTGGCTGAGCTGCTGCTGCTGCTGCTGGTGTTGCTGGTGCTTTCCCACCCGGTATTGACGTCCAGGCAGATAGGAATCCTGTGGCGAGGCTTCCAAATTGGGCTCCAGCTGCAGCTGCTGATGCTGCTTGCCCACGCGCAGATGACGTTGGCGCTGATTGGGGGGCTGGTAGACAATCGCCTTGAACGCGTTCTGGTCCTGCTCATCCGCACTGTAGTTCACCATGGGCAGGAAAGGCTGCTTGTCAAAGTCGGGCGGCTGCAATCGTAATAGATATAGACTTTATAATCACGAAAATAATATATCTTAAAGTTTTGCAGTAAGAAGACTCAAAAAATTTTGTATTTTAATATTTAGGTCTCCCTCAAATATAAATAATAGTAATCATAATAAATACCAATTTTTTAAATTACATACATTTTATTAATCCAAAATTTAATTTATTATTTTTCAAAGTCTTTTATAGCGAAAGAATATCTAGGTAAAAAGCTTCAATTTTTTTCCATTTAAGTATCGTGACACTTCAAATACAAACACGTCATATTTATTGCCGAAAATTAAAAAAATTTAACTGAATTGAATTGAAAAATTAACCGTGAGTGCCATTTGACTGGCAATTTAATGAAGAATCCACCGATGTATGGCACTCCATATTCTGACCATTACTTCTCAGCGTTTTGATAGAAAAACGAATATTTTAAGTGTTAATTTGGGCTGTCATCATTTTTTTCGAAAATTTGAAAATATGAAAAAATTTTAACTGGGAACGCCATTCGATTGGGAATTTAATGACGAATTCACCGAGGTATGGCAATCTATCTTTTGGCCATTACTTCTCAGCGTTTTGATAGAAAAACTGATTTTTAAAGTAATTTTTGGGGTTTTGGAGACTTTAAAAAAAAAACAAAATCCTAACTTGGCCAAAATTAGACGTTAAGCCATAAGACTGACTGTTTTGTAAAGCTGGCGACCTATACTACCCATCCACTATCGGTTTAGAAAAATAAATTTAGTTTTGAAGCAAAACCCGATTTTTAAAATCGATTTTTTAAAAAATTAATTTTTTTACCAATTTTTGCATTTTTGATAAGGGTGGGGGTCATCATTTTTTTTAAGAAAAATTTGAAAATATGAAAAAAGTTGTAACTGGGAACGCCATTCGATTGGGAATTTAATGACGAATTCACCGAGGTATGACATTCCATCTTTTGGCCATTACTTCTCAGCGTTTTGCTAGAAAAACTGATTTTTAAAGTTTTTTTTTGGGGTTTTGGAGACTTGTCAAAAAAACAAAATCCTAAAGAGTCCTTTCGTTGTAACTTGGTCAAAATTAGACGTAAAGCCATAAGACTGACTGTTTTGTAAAGCTGGCGACCTATACTACCCATCCACAATCGATTTAGATAAATAAATCAATTATTTGAAAAAATTAATTTTTTGACCAATTTTTGCATTTTTGATAAGGGTGGGGGTTATAATTTTTTACGAAAACTTGAAAAATGAAAAAAGTTTTAACTGTGAATGCCATTTGACTGGAAATTTAATGACGAATCCACCGATGTATGACATTCCATCTGGTGACCTTTTTTCCCAAGGTTTTGATACAAAAACCGATATTTTAGGTGGTTTTTTTGGGTTTTTGGATATTTGAAAAATACAAATTTCCTAAAGCGTCATTTTGTTGTAACTTGGCCAAAATTAAAGGTACAGCCATAAGAGTGACTGTTTTGGACAGCTGGCGACCTATACTAGCCATCCACAATCGTTTTGATAGAAAAACGAATATTTTAAGTGTTAATTTGGGCTGTCATCATTTTTTTTCGAAAATTTGAAAATATGAAAAAATTTTAACTGGGAACGCCATTCGATTGGGAATTTAATGACGAATTCACCGAGGTATGGCAATCTATCTTTTGGCCATTACTTCTCAGCGTTTTGATAGAAAAACTGATTTTTAAAGTAATTTTTGGGGTTTTGGAGACTTTAAAAAAAAAAAAAAAATTCTAACTTGGCCAAAATTAGACGTAAAGCCATAAGACTGACTGTTTTGTAAAGCTGGCGACCTATACTACCCATCCACTATCGGTTTAGAAAAATAAATTTAGTTTTGAAGCAAAACCCGATTTTTAAAATCGATTTTTTAAAAAATTAATTTTTTTACCAATTTTTGCATTTTTGATAAGGGTGGAGGTCATCATTTTTTTAGAAAATTTGAAAATATGAAAAAAATTGTAACTGGGAACGCCATTCGATTGGGAATTTAATGACGAATTCACCGAGGTATGACATTCCATCTTTTGGCCATTACTTCTCAGCGTTTTGCTAGAAAAACTGATTTTTAAAGTTTTTTTTGGGGTTTTGGAGACTTTAAAAAAAATTCTAAAGAGTCCTTTCGTTGTAACTTGGGCAAAATTAGACGTAAAGCCATAAGACTGACTGTTTTGTAAAGCTGGCGACCTATACTACCCATCCACAATCGATTTAGATAAATAAATCAATTATTTGAAAAAATTAATTTTGTGGCCAATTTTTGCATTTTTGATAAGGGTGGGGGTCATAATGTTTTACGAAAACTTGAAAAATGAAAAAAGTTTTAACTGTGAATGCCATTTGATTGGAAATTTAATGACGAATTAACCGAGGTATGACATTCCATCTTTTGGCCATTACTTCTCAGCGTTTTGCTAGAAAAACTGATTTTTAAAGTTTTTTTTTGGGGTTTTGGAGACTTGTCAAAAAAACAAAATCCTAAAGAGTCCTTTCGTTGTAACTTGGTCAAAATTAGACGTAAAGCCATAAGACTGATTGTTTTGTAAAGCTGGCGACCTATACTACCCATCTACAATCGATTTAGATAAATAAATCAATTATTTGAAAAAATTAATTTTTTGGCCAATTTTTGCATTTTTGATAAGGGTGGGGGTCATAATGTTTTACGAAAACTTGAAAAATGAAAAAAGTTTTAACTGTGAATGCCATTTGATTGGAAATTTAATGACGAATCCACCGATGTATGACATTCCATCTGGTGACCTTTTTTCCCAAGGTTTTGATACAAAAACCGATATTTTAGGTGGTTTTTTTGGGTTTTTGGATATTTGAAAAATACAAATTTCCTAAAGCGTCATTTTGTTGTAACTTGGCCAAAATTAAAGGTACAGCCATAAGACTGACTGTTTTGGACAGCTGGCGACCTATACTAGCCATCCACAATCGGTTTAGAAAAATAAATTTAGTTTTCAAGCAAAACCCGATTTTTAAAATCGATTTTTTGAAAAATTAATTTTTTTTACCAAATTTTGCATTTTTGATAAGGGTGGGGGTCATCATTTTTTTAGAAAATTTGAAAATATGAAAAAAATTGTAACTGGGAACGCCATTCGATTGGGAATTTAATGACGAATTCACCGAGGTATGACATTCTATCTTTTGGCCATTACTTCTCAGCGTTTTGCTAGAAAAACTGATTTGTAAAGTTTTTTTTGGGGATTTGGAGACTTGTCAAAAAACAAAATCTTAAAGAGTCCTTTCGTTGTAACTTGGTCAAAATTAGACGTAAAGCCATAAGAGTGACTGTTTTGTAAAGCTGGCGACCTATACTAGCCATCCACAATCGGTTTAGAAAAATAAATTTAGTTTTCAAGCAAAACCCGATTTTTAAAATCGATTTTTTGAAAAATTAATTTTTTTTACCAAATTTTGCATTTTTGATAAGGGTGGGGGTCATCATTTTTTTAGAAAATTTGAAAATATGAAAAAAATTGTAACTGGGAACGCCATTCGATTGGGAATTTAATGACGAATTCACCGAGGTATGACATTCTATCTTTTGGCCATTACTTCTCAGCGTTTTGCTAGAAAAACTGATTTGTAAAGTTTTTTTTGGGGATTTGGAGACTTGTCAAAAAAACAAAATCTTAAAGAGTCCTTTCGTTGTAACTTGGTCAAAATTAGACGTAAAGCCATAAGAGTGACTGTTTTGTAAAGCTGGCGACCTATACTACCCATCCACAATCGATTTAGATAAATAAATCAATTATTTGAAAAAATTAATTTTTGGCCAATTTTTGCATTTTTGATAAGGGTGGGGGTCATCATTTTTTACGAAAACTTGAAAAATGAAAAAAGTTTTAACTGTGAATGCCATATGACTGGAAATTTAATGACGAATCCACCGATGTATGACATTCCATCTGGTGACCTTTTTTCCCAAGGTTTTGATACAAAAACCGATATTTTAGGTGGTTTTTTTGGGTTTTTGGATATTTAAAAAATACAAATTTCCTAAAGCGTCATTTTGTTGTAACTTGGCCAAAATTAAAGGTACAGCCATAAGAGTGACTGTTTTGGACAGCTGGCGACCTATACTAGCCATCCCCAATCGGTTTAGAAAAATAAATTTAGTTTTGAAGCAAAACCCGATTTTTAAAATCGATTTTTTGAAAAATTAATTTTTTTTACCAATTTTTGCATTTTTGATAAGGGTGGGGGTCATCATTTTTTTCGAAAATTTTAAAATATGAAAAAAATTGTAACTGGGAACGCCATTCGATTGGGAATTTAATGACGAATTCACCGAGGTATGACATTCCATCTTTTGGCCATTACTTCTCAGCGTTTTGCTAGAAAAACTGATTTTTAAAGTTTTTTTTTTGGGGTTTTGGAGACTTGTCAAAAAAACAAAATCCTAAAGAGTCCTTTCGTTGTAACTTGGTCAAAATTAGACGTAAAGCCATAAGACTGATTGTTTTGTAAAGCTGGCGACCTATACTACCCATCCACAATCGATTTAGATAAATAAATCAATTATTTGAAAAAATTAATTTTTTGGCCAATTTTTGCATTTTTGATAAGGGTGGGGGTCATAATTTTTTACGAAAACTTGAAAAATGAAAAAAGTTTTTAACTGTGAATGCCATTTGATTGGAAATTTAATGACGAATCCACGATGTATGACATTCCATCTGGTGACCTTTTTTCCCAAGGTTTTGATACAAAAACCGATATTTTAGGTGGTTTTTTTGGGTTTTTGGATATTTGAAAAATACAAATTTCCTAAAGCGTCATTTTGTTGTAACTTGGCCAAAATTAAAGGTACAGCCATAAGAGTGACTGTTTTGGACAGCTGGCGACCTATACTAGCCATCCACAATCGGTTTAGAAAAATAAATTTAGTTTTGAAGCAAAATCCGATTTTTAAAATCGATTTTTTGAAAAATTCATTTTTTTTACCAATTTTTGCATTTTTGATAAGGGTGGGGGTCATCATTTTTTTCGAAAATTTGAAAATATGAAAAAACAAGAAGGAAAGCAAACTTCGGCAAGCCGAAGTTCATATACCCTTGCAGCTATTGCATTAATTAAATACTTTTGAAAACATTTAAATTATGATTTACTTGAGTATGTGCTAAAAAAAAACATTGAAACTATGATTATTTGCAGCTCAATTATTAGATAGTTATTTTATATATTTTTATTATTTCTATGGGAGCTATATGCTATAGACGTCCGATTTTGATAAAATTTATACCATAATTCTGAAATAATTAAACATTGCTATATGTCGAAGAACTAAACAAAAAATTAAAAAACAGAAAAGTTATAATTTTTTTCATTTATTTTTCCGATTGTTCCTATGGGAGCTATATGCTATAGTCGTCCGATTTGATGAAATTGAAACCGTAATTCTGAAATATTAAACCATTACTATATCTCGAAGAACTAAACAAAAAATTAAAAACAGCAAAGTTATAATTTTTTTTCATTTATTTTTCCGATTGTTCCTATGGGAGCTATATGCTATAGTCGTCCGATTTTGATGAAATTTAAACCGTAAATCGGAAATATTTTACCATTACTATATGTCGAAGAACTAAACAAAAAATTAAAAAACAGCAAAGTTATAATTTTTTTTCATTTATTTTTCCGATTGTTCCTATGGGAGCTATATGCTATAGTCGTCCGATCCGGCTCGTTCCGACTTATATACTACCTGCAATAGAAAGACAACTTTTGGGAAAGTTTCATGCAGATAGCTTTAAAACTGAGAGACTAGTTTGCATATAAACGGACGGACAGACGGACAGACGGACAGACGGACAGACGGACAGACGGACAGACGGACAGACGGACATGGCTAGATCGACTCTCCTAGTGATGCTGATCAAGAATATATATACTTTATAGGGTCGGAAACGTCTCCTTCACTGCGTTGCAAACTTCTGACTGAAATTATAATACCCTCTGCAAGGGTATAAAAATTAACTGGGAACGCCATTCGATTGGGAATTTAATGACGAATTAACCGAGGTATGACACTCCATCTTTTGGCCATTACTTCTCAGCGTTTTGCTAGAAAAACTGATTTTTAAAGTTTTTTTTTGGGGTTTTGGAGACTTGTCAAAAAAACAAAATCCTAAAGAGTCCTTTCGTTGTAAGTTGGTCAAAATTAGACGTAAAGCCATAAGACTGACTGTTTTGGACAGCTGGCGACCTATACTACCCATCCACAATCGATTTAGATAAATAAATCAATTATTTGAAAAAATTAATATTTTGGCCAATTTTTGCATTTTTGATAAGGGTGGGGGTCATAATTTTTTACGAAAACTTGAAAAATGAAAAAAGTTTTTAACTGTGAATGCCATTTGATTGGAAATTTAATGACGAATCCACCGATGTATGACATTCCATCTGGTGACCTTTTTTCCCAAGGTTTTGATACAAAAACCGATATTTTAGGTGGTTTTTTTTGGGTTTTTGGATATTTGAAAAATACAAATTTCCTAAAGCGTCATTTTGTTGTAACTTGGCCAAAATTAAAGGTACAGCCATAAGAGTGACTGTTTTGGACAGCTGGCGACCTATACTAGCCATCCACAATCGGTTAAGAAAAATAAATATAGTTTTGAAGCAAAACCCGATTTTTAAAATCGATTTTTTTGAAAAATTCATTTTTTTTTACCAATTTTTGCATTTTTAATAAGGGTGGGGGTCATCATTTTTTTTCGAAAATTTGAAAATATGAAAAAAAAAATTAACTGGGAAGGCCATTCGATTGGGAATTTAATGACGAATTCACCGAGGTATGACATTCCATCTTTTGGCCATTACTTCTCAGCGTTTTGCTAGAAAAAACTGATTTTTAAAGTTTTTTTTTTGGGGTTTTGGAGACTTGTCAAAAAAACAAAATCCTAAAGAGTCCTTTCGTTGTAAGTTGGTCAAAATTAGACGTAAAGCCATAAGACTGACTGTTTTGGACAGCTGGCGACCTATACTACCCATCCACAATCGATTTAGATAAATAAATCAATTATTTGAAAAAATTAATTTTTTGGCCAATTTTTGCATTTTTGATAAGGGTGGGGGTCATAATTTTTTACGAAAACTTGAAAAATGAAAAAAGTTTTTAACTGTGAATGCCATTTGATTGGAAATTTAATGACGAATCCACCGATGTATGACATTCCATCTGGTGACCTTTTTTCCCAAGGTTTTGATACAAAAACCGATATTTTAGGTGGTTTTTTTGGGTTTTTGGATATTTGAAAAATACAAATTTCCTAAAGCGTCATTTTGTTGTAACTTGGCCAAAATTAAAGGTACAGCCATAAGAGTGACTGTTTTGGACAGCTGGCGACCTATACTAGCCATCCACAATCGGTTTAGAAAAATAAATTTAGTTTTGAAGCAAAACCCGATTTTAAAATCGATTTTTTTGAAAAATTCATTTTTTTTACCAATTTTTGCATTTTTGATAAGGGTGGGGGTCATCATTTTTTTCGAAAATTTGAAAATATGAAAAAAAATTAACTGGGAACGCCATTCGATTGGGAATTTAATGACGAATTAACCGAGGTATGACACTCCATCTTTTGGCCATTACTTCTCAGCGTTTTGCTAGAAAAACTGATTTTTAAAGTTTTTTTTTGGGGTTTTGGAGACTTGTCAAAAAACAAAATCCTAAAGAGTCTTTTCGTTGTAAGTTGGTCAAAATTAGACGTAAAGCCATAAGACTGACTGTTTTGGACAGCGGGCGACCTATACTACCCATCCACAATCGATTTAGATAAATAAATCAATTATTTGAAAAAATTAATATTTTGGCCAATTTTTGCATTTTTGATAAGGGTGGGGGTCATAATTTTTTACGAAAACTTGAAAATGAAAAAAGTTTTTAACTGTGAATGCCATTTGATTGGAAATTTAATGACGAATCCACCGATGTATGACATTCCATCTGGTGACCTTTTTTCCCAAGGTTTTGATACAAAAACCGATATTTTAGGTGGTTTTTTTGGGTTTTGGATATTGAAAAATACAAATTTCCTAAAGCGTCATTTTGTTGTAACTTGGCCAAAATTAAAGGTACAGCCATAAGAGTGACTGTTTTGGACAGCTGGCGACCTATACTAGCCATCCACAATCGGTTTAGAAAAATAAATTTAGTTTTGAAGCAAAACCCGATTTTTAAAATCGATTTTTTTGAAAAATTCATTTTTTTTACCAATTTTTGCATTTTTGATAAGGGTGGGGGTCATCATTTTTTTCGAAAATTTGAAAATATGAAAAAAAAATTAACTGGGAAACGCCATTCGATTGGGAATTTAATGACGAATTCACCGAGGTATGACATTCTATCTTTTGGCCATTAATTCTCAGCGTTTTGATAGAAAAACTGATTTTTAAAGTTTTTTTTGGGGGTTTGGAGACTTAAAAAAAAAAAAATCCTATAGATACCTTTCGTTGTAACTTGGTCAAAATTAGACGTAAAGCCATAAGACTGACTGTTTTGTAAAGCTGGCGACCTATACTACCCATCCACAATCGATTTAGATAAATAAATCAATTATTTGAAAAAATTAATTTTTGGCCAATTTTTGCATTTTTGATAAGGGTGGGGGTCATCATTTTTTACGAAAACTTGAAAAATGAAAAAAGTTTTAACTGTGAATGCCATTTGATTGGAAATTTAATGACGAATTCACCGATGTATGACATTCCATCTGGTGACCTTTTTTTCCCAAGGTTTTGATACAAAAACCGATATTTTAGGGTGGTTTTTTGGGTTTTTGGATATTTGAAAAATACAAATTTCCTAAAGCGTCATTTTGTTGTAACTTGGCCAAAATTAAGGTACAGCCATAAGAGTGACTGTTTTGGACAGCTGGCGACCTATACTAGCCATCCACAATCGGTTTAGAAAAATAAATTTAGTTTTGAAGCAAAACCCGATTTTAAAATCGATTTTTTGAAAAATTCATTTTTTTTTACCAATTTTTGCATTTTTAATAAGGGTGGGGGTCATCATTTTTTTCGAAAATTTGAAAAATATGAAAAAAAAATTAACTGGGAAGGCCATTCGATTGGGAATTTAATGACGAATTCACCGAGGTATGACATTCCATCTTTTGGCCATTACTTCTCAGCGTTTGCTAGAAAAACTGATTTTTAAAGTTTTTTTTTGGGGTTTTGGAGACTTGTCAAAAAAACAAAATCCTAAAGAGTCCTTTCGTTGTAAGTTGGTCAAAATTAGACGTAAAGCCATAAGACTGACTGTTTTGGACAGCTGGCGACCTATACTACCCATCCACAATCGATTTAGATAAATAAATCAATTATTTGAAAAAAATTAATTTTTTGGCCAATTTTTGCATTTTTGATAAGGGTGGGGGTCTAATTTTTTACGAAAACTTGAAAATGAAAAAAGTTTTAACGTGAATGCCATTGGAAATTTAATGACGAATCCACCGATGTATGACATTCCATCTGGTGACCTTTTTTCCCAAGGTTTTGATACAAAAACCGATATTTTAGGTGGTTTTTTTGGGTTTTTGGATATTTGAAAAATACAAATTTCCTAAAGCGTCATTTTGTTGTAACTTGGCCAAAATTAAAGGTACAGCCATAAGAGTGACTGTTTTGGACAGCTGGCGACCTATACTAGCCATCCACAATCGGTTTTGAAAAATAAATTTAGTTTTGAAGCAAAACCCGATTTTTAAAATCGATTTTTTTGAAAAATTCATTTTTTTTACCAATTTTTGCATTTTTGATAAGGGTGGGGGTCATCATTTTTTTCGAAAATTTGAAAATATGAAAAAAAAATTAACTGGGAACGCCATTCGATTGGGAATTTAATGACGAATTAACCGAGGTATGACACTCCATCTTTTGGCCATTAATTCTCAGCGTTTTGATAGAAAAACTGATTTTTAAAGTTTTTTTTGGGGGTTTGGAGACTTAAAAAAAAAAAAATCCTATAGATACCTTTCGTTGTAACTTGGTCAAAATTAGACGTAAAGCCATAAGACTGACTGTTTTGTAAAGCTGGCGACCTATACTACCCATCCACAATCGATTTAGATAAATAAATCAATTATTTGAAAAAATTAATTTTTTGGCCAATTTTTGCATTTTTGATAAGGGTGGGGGTCATCATTTTTACGAAAACTTGAAAAATGAAAAAAGTTTTAACTGTGAATGCCATTTGATTGGAAATTTAATGACGAATTCACCGATGTATGACATTCCATCTGGTGACCTTTTTTTCCCAAGGTTTTGATACAAAAACCGATATTTTAGGTGGTTTTTTTGTGTTTTTGGATATTTGAAAAATACAAATTTCCTAAAGCGTCATTTTGTTGTAACTTGGCCAAAATTAAAGGTACAGCCATAAGAGTGACTGTTTTGGACAGCTGGCGACCTATACTAGCCATCCACAATCGGTTTAGAAAAATAAATTTAGTTTTGAAGCAAAACCCGATTTTTAAAATCGATTTTTTGAAAAATTCATTTTTTTTACCAATTTTTGCATTTTTGATAAGGGTGGGGGTCACATTTTTTTCGAAAATTTGAAAACATGAAAAAAAAATTAACTGGGAACGCCATTCGATTGGGAATTTAATGACGAATTCACCGAGGTATGACATTCTATCTTTTGGCCATTAATTCTCAGCGTTTTGATAGAAAAACTGATTTTTAAAGTTTTTTTTGGGGGTTTGGAGACTTAAAAAAAAAAAATCCTATAGATACCTTTCGTTGTAACTTGGTCAAAATTAGACGTAAAGCCATAAGACTGACTGTTTTGTAAAGCTGGCGACCTATACTACCCATCCACAATCGATTTAGATAAATAAATCAATTATTTGAAAAAATTAATTTTTTGGCCAATTTTTGCATTTTTGATAAGGGTGGGGGTCATCATTTTTTACGAAAACTTGAAAAATGAAAAAAGTTTTAACTGTGAATGCCATTTGATTGGAAATTTAATGACGAATTCACCGATGTATGACATTCCATCTGGTGACCTTTTTTTCCCAAGGTTTTGATACAAAAACCGATATTTTAGGTGGTTTTTTTGGGTTTTTGGATATTTGAAAAATACAAATTTCCTAAAGCGTCATTTTGTTGTAACTTGGCCAAAATTAAAGGTACAGCCATAAGAGTGACTGTTTTGGACAGCTGGCGACCTATACTAGCCATCCACAATCGTTTTAGAAAAATAAATTTCGTTTTGAAGCAAAACCCGATTTTTAAAATCGATTTTTTGAAAAATTAATTTTTTGACCAATTTTTGCATTTTTGATAAGGGTGGGGGTCATCATTTTTTTCGAAAATTTGAAAATATGAATTTAAACATCATTTGAACCGAAGGAGCCAGCCTAAATATCATATTAATGATCTTCACATGAACACCTCTCAGATGATTTATGATAGTCATGCGAAATGCAATCTAAAATATATTCAATTGTATTTAAACTTCCCGCTAGCATCCAAAAGCTTGATATTTCTTTAGCATACTTTTTCAGATTTGTTAAAATATAAATGCACAACTGGTCATACTTAGACCATTAATGACGCAAGATACTTGTTGGCTGACAAATGCTCGCTAGTTAGGCACTCTTCATAGCAAGGCAGAAAATGGTCTCACTATCGAAAGCTTTCCGAAGTTAATCATAGATGGCGCTTGGGACCAAAGACAGCTCGATTTCGTATCGCCTACATTTTGGCGATGCTGCACTTAAAAAAATCTTTGGGTAATAAATTAGTCAAACAAATGGGAAAATGTGGCTAAAACATGTAATGTAAAACATCTAAATAATCTTAAAAATTCTTATTTTCATTTGTTTTAAAGTTGTAATCGCACACAAGCCCACAGAAAAAAAGTGACTGACAGATTTATGATCCCATTAAAATAAAAAGCAATCGGAAATAAGAAAACAAATTGGACAAAATATTGTTTTTTAATGTCGCCTATTTGGTTGACTGGCATCGATTTTTTTTTTTATTTCTTGATTTTTGCTTGTTTTATGTATATAAGCAATTAAATTGCAAATTGAAAGAAATAGCAAATTGTTTTTAATTTATAGACCGTTTGATTTACGGTTATTTTATGGAGATAAACAGTTAAATTAAACATTGAAAAAAGCAATATATATTTCTCTGTTCTAAATATTTTTCAATATATTGATGACTTTTATTAGGTAATAATAATTCTAGCGCATTTCAGAAAATTGAGAAGTCTTAAAAAATGATTGGAAAATAAATTATACAATGGGTTTTTTTTTTGGTAATTAAGAACTTTAAATTATCTTCACCAAATAAGTGTAAATGACTTTCAACTTTGATTTGCGTTTGGTCTTAAATATATTTTAACAAAAAACAAATATAAAAATAAAATCTATAAATAAAATATTAAAATGAAAAACAAAATATTTTTCTCTGCTCAAAAGGGGACCCAGTTTCCTCGAGAATGCTAGTGTTTAAATAAGTAAGTAGGTAAGCCGATAATGAACCCCAGACGTACCTGGAATCTTCCCGCATTGGAGGCGCCCGGGGGCGAGACGAGGTTGCTCCTGAGCAGCTGTCCCAAGGAGGCCTCGTACTCCGCGTGGAGCTGCAGCTGGGCGGTGCGGGGCTTGGGCGTGATGTTGACCACCTCGGGGGCCACCTCGTTGGCCGGACTCGGCGACGCCTTGTAGTGCTGCAGATGCTCCCGCTGATGGTGGCTGTGGCCAGTGTGGTGATGGTGATGGTGCCTCTTGGGCGGCTTGGTGGCCAGGAAGTCGTCGATGACATTGGACTTGATCGAGCCGGGCTGCCGCTTGGCCTCGAAGTACTCGTAGTAGATGGGGTTGGACTTGGAGAGCGGCGGATCCAGGTCCAGCGGCGACTGCTCCTGCCGGCTGCCCTCCGTGGAGCTGGGCACGAAGACCAGTTGCGGCGCTTGCGGCGGTTGCGGCGGTCGCGGCGTGTAGTTGACGGGGTAGATGGGTATGGGCACGGCCACCGGAACGGGCACACGCTCCACGTACTTGGGGGAGTTCTGTCTGGGTGGCGGCGGCAGATAGGTGATGGCATTGTACTTGGGCTTGTAGGAGGTCCTGATGGGCGGCAGGTGCACTGGCGGTCGGCTGGTGGTACTCGTGGTGCTAGTACTGGTGGTGGTGCTGCTGCTGCTGGTCGTCGAACTGCTCGTGGTGGTGGTGCTGCTGGTGCTGGGTGGTCTTCTGGTGGAGGAGCTGGTCACCTCCAGTCGACTGAAGTGATCGGGCGGCGGGGGCAGGACTATGCCCGGCACCAGCGGTCCAGGTGGCACTGGATTCGAGTAGTTGCTCTTGTAGACAAACGTATAGGCCGGCGGATAGTACAGTGAGGGATCGTCCTCGTCGAAGTCACTGACATTGCCCGGCAGCGGTGAGTCCGCCGCCAGGGAGCCATTGCCATTAAGGCCATTGATCAGCCAGGGACCCAGGAGCGGAGGACTCCTCAGCAGGCCCTTGGACGCCACCGTGTCGTTGGGGTAGAGCAGCCAGGGGGCATAGGGCGCCGGATAGACGTAGGCCGGGGCTTGAGGGGCCTCAGCGGAAGCTGGCGCAGATGCTGCAGGCGCTCCCGACCGGGCAGCAGGATGCGATGCGAGATTTTCAGCGGCGGTGCCTGCGTGGCTCTGGTAGTGGCCGGCCTTAGCGGATAGCGTTGCATTGCCAGCCGCCGGACGGAGGATCTCGAGTTGATTATCTCGGATAAGCTGCAGCGGCCCGTGAGGCTCGAGCTGCACGGGAAAGGGAGGCGGCACGGCGGGATTCGGCGGCAGCTTGATCTGTCTCCCGGGCGCATCGTAGTCATCGATGGCCGGCCACGGGCCCTGCTGGTTGTCCTCGGCCTCCTCGTTCAAAGCGCCGCCCTTGATCACCAGCAGGTGATCCTCGGCCAGCCAGATGTCCTCCTCGTTCAGACCGCCGTAGTTGCGTTCGTTGTCCAGCGGCACCTCCGAATTGCGGGCGTAGCTCAGCACTCCCGGTCGCTTGGGCACGCGGCGAAAGAGCTCCTTCTCGATCAGGCCGTACTTGCCGTCCCGCACCTGGTCGGCCAGCGTCTTCTTCGCGTCCTCCTTGGGCGGTTTCTTGGCTGGAGCCTCGGCTTCCTTGCCAGAGCCAGCACTTAGCCGCAGGATGCCGTTGTCCCAGTTGTCGAAGTCGTCCGGTTCGTTCAGCAAAGCCTCATCGTCGTCCACCTCTCTGTAGGGATTGGGTGTATTGGATGGCAGTGGCAGTGGCAGTGGCAGTGGCAGTGGTGTGGTAGTTCTCGAGCTGCTCGGCGGATGGCTGAACCTTGTGGTGGCCACTGTGCTGGTCAATCTGGGCCTGGTCGATGGCTTGGCCAGTCTGTAACTGCTGCTAGCCTTGCCCCTCGCAGGTGGTTGCCGCGTGGTCGTCGTGGTTGTCGTCGTGGTTGTGGTCGAGGAGGTACTCCTATCCGGCTTCGAAGGACCATAGCTGGTGGTGGAGCTGTTGGCGCTCACCGCCGACACCTCGTAGGTGGAGTGGCCCTGCGAATTGTGGATGTGACCGGCCACCAGTCGCTGGATCATGCGCGGCCTGTCAACGAAATCGGATGGGAAAGCAGAGCTATCAGAGAGTGAGACGCTATCGTGACGACACATCTCTGCCATGGCACCTAAATCAAAGAGCAGCACCCACAATAAAGGAGGCTTCGGTGAACCGAAGACTGAAATACCCTTTAACTAACTTTAAGGTAATTGGGAATTTCGTATGACCTTTTCATTTTCAATTAAATTTTAATAATGACAGTTCTCCCGCTCTTTTACAAACTTCCATAAATCAAAAAGCTCCACCTATTCTTTTTTAAGACAACTACTATACTTACAAGACATTGAAAAATGAAAAATTTGAAAAATCAAATAAGAAATTGGCTGGCAATTTGTGATACTAAGTTATACATTAGTTCATATTAAAATTCCCAAGAAAAAAAGTTTGTAAAGCTTGCTTTAAATGATATCAAACTATAAATGTTACCATCAACAACAAATTGACCATATTATTTAAAATACTGTAAAATAATAAATACTCAAAAAAAGGTGTGAACAATTAAATACAACATTTTGTTAAATTTACTTCCAATGATATAAAGCTATAAATGTTTACATAAGATTTTATATAAAAATACTCGAGAAATACAAACTAAAAATTTACTCTTATTGGTATTAAGCTTTAAATGTTCCCATAACATATTATACAAAATATATTTACGATATGCTTATACAAACAAAATCTATTAATGAGTACAATTTAATACAAAATTTGTTAGATTTCCAATACATTATATAAAAATACTCAAGAAATCAGAACTAATATTGTTTAAGTTTTTGTTTAAGGGGTTCATCTTAATCAAGCTACCCTTTTTTGAACAAGTTTGCTAGACTGTAAAATATAAAACCGCGTTATTTCCTATTTTTATATTTTTTACTTACTACTCACAACATGCCACTACTTTTACGGTGTAAAACACAATACCCTTTAGTTCATTGTGCTCTTTAATAACCCAACCAATATACTCCCTATTTAATAGGGTATCACTCACGTTTTCAGGGCGCCACGACTGGAAGTGGAGCTGTAACTGGAAATCGCACTGGCACTGGCATTAGCCGCGGCGTCGCTGGAACTGTAACTGTAACTGGAAGTGGGACTGGAAGTGGGCGTGTGGGCGTAGTAGGGGGTGGCGGTGGGTGGGGCGGGCTGCCAGCTGCGTCGTATACTATCGCCACCCATGACCGGTGTATCCCTTGGTTGTCGTGGCCCCCTCACACTTCCACGATCCCTGGAAGCTCTTCCAGCCAAAGGTGTTCCAGCTGTTGTGCTTGTTGTTGTTGTTGTACTGGAAGTGCTGCTGCGTCGTCGCTGCAGCAGTCTAGCTGTTGATGTTGATGTTGTTGTTGTTCTTGTTGTTGTTCTTGTTGTTGTTATTGTGACCGGCGGCAGAGGCGTTGTGCTGCGACCGCGACTGCGATGACCCGGACTCACGGTCATCGTCATATCAATCGATTGCGTCGTGGGCGGACGACGCTGACGTGGCGCCCGCAACGTTGGCGCCTCTGTGCTGGTCGTGGATGCCACGCCCCCCGTGCCCCGGCCGCCCACCACCACGCCCTCCCCCTGGGAGCCGGCGACCCTGCCGCGCTGCCGCGTCGCCGTCGACAGCGCAGTCGACGCGAGCAGAGCTATCACTATCAAGTGCAAGGTTAACGATGCCATCTGCAAAGCAAGAAAATTAAATGGGTGTTACTAAGTTCCAGGAAAATAAACGATGTTGTTTGGTGTACAGTAAAGTAAGTCTTTGAGAAAAAATAAATTTTGTAATATATTAAGCTTTTTAAAAGTGTTTTATTGTTTTTTTTTTTTTTTTTATATTATATAACCAACTTAGTATGAACCAATTTAGCATTTATATTATGCATATATATAAATAATTTAATTAAGATATAAGCTAAGAATTTTGTTAATTACAAAAACAATAATAAAAAAGGTGATTTCCAAACTTAACCATTGATTACCCAGAATAAATAAAACTAATAAACAAGAGATCTTCTTGTTCGCTTAAATTAGAGTACAATTTTTTTGATAATTCTCATTTATTTATTGGCCTCGTGTTGATTTTATCCCTTCAAGGCACAACATCATACTCTCAGATTTTATCTCTAAAGTCCCTGCAAACAATGGCTTAAAGCGGGCTGATTCGGCTGTTAATCAATTGAAAATAGCAAAAAAAAATGAAATAGCGAAAAATGGCAATACCGCTCGCAACCGATGTTGTTGTTGTTTCGAGCGGTTAATTAACATGAATGAGCAGATAACAATAACAAAAACACGCTGTAAAGTTTTGAGCACGCGTCGCTTGCAACAAATACAAAAAAAAAAAAGACAAACGAAAAAACCTGAAGTCAAAATCGTTTTTTTCCGATGCACTTGAGCGCATCGTTGGGAAAAGAGAGAGGGGTGCGATTTTAAGTTGTGGAAACGTGATTTTTTGGCCATTCGGTTGCATAATTAAAAATAGGAAAAGGCGAAAAATTCATGATCATGACATAAGAAAATTAAATCAAAGTGTAAGACGAATAAAATCAATTAAGAAAAATGTTGTTAGTTAGCTAATAAAATATTTTAGGCACTGATAAAGAATAAAAAGAATATATTAATTTATAAACTAGATATCCCTTTACAATTTAAAATGTTTCTTATGTTCAAATAGTTGTAGAGATCTTAATAATGGAAAGTCATATTTTTCGAAAGTAAATTCATTTTTCTGATATCGAAATATGAGAACAAGCCATGGAAACCAGTCTATTGAAGTGCACCTCCAATTAGACCTTTACGCCGGCTTATGTCTATTTTGTACGCCACTTGAATGGCCGAGAGAACTTAGGCCTGTCCGCCCATCAATTTAATACAATACAATACAATTCGATGCCAACTTGGCCCGTCACTTTCGACGCCCCGAAAATGCCAAAAGCGAAATCAAGGACAGAGCTTTGAAGAAATCGAATCATAAATAACATTTTACTTTTGGTCTTTGTATTTTTCTCGACTTCTTGTCGCTGGGCATTACTCATACGCGCCGTGGCTAATTGACCAAAAACGCGACAGGTTGAAGACTTTTTTCACCGTTTTTTTTCTGTCTCTATCATTTTCTACATATATATATATATATATATATTTCAATTTTTTTTATTGGCGCCCACAAGTGCAGGCGCCAAGCTTAAAGCATTTTTGTTGTTGGGCGCAGTTGCCAAACCCCGAAAAAAAAAACAATGCAAAGTGCAATAACAAAAAAAGCAGATAAATATGCTGGCTAAAACAAAAAATCGAAACAATCAAATGGAACGTGATTCGAAGCCGAAACTGAAACTGAAACCAAAACCGAAACCGAAACCGAAGCCGAAACCGAGTCCAAAGCTATAACTAAACTTAAAACTTAAAACTGGACTGGGACTGGACTTCGCTAGGAATGCGTTGTATCGTGTGCCTTGCGCCTGTCCACTGCGCTCCAATTTCGGCCTTTATTTTGGCTTTGGTTTTATTTTTATTTTATTCGTAGAACCAACTAGCAACGACCACAGAGGCAGCGCCTGCCAAATTGTTGTTTGGCAATCAAAAAAGAAGTTAAGACAAAAAGCCAGCTACAAAAATGTGCTTGCTACCACGACCTACCACGAGATACCCTGAAAGGGTACTTTGTAATTATTAATACAAATTTCTAAAAAAACAAAATCTTTCTCAAACAGAAAATTATATATAAAGACAGCATATAGTCAAGTTTATTAATTAAATTTAAAACATGTGCAAAAAATGATAAAATATAGCACATTCAAGTATTGTATTTTGAGTCTTTGATCGTTGAAATTACGTTTTGTAGTCAGTAAAAAAAACTTACCGATTATATTTGAAACCGATTCAAATCTAAAATAATATTAAGCAAATTCAAAACCACGGTATTTTATATAATAGTATTTTGGTTATGTGATCATTAAAATTTGCGATTAAAGCTTTTAGTTGATTAATTAAATGGCACAATCAGTATACCGCTTTTATATAGTTCGCTATGGGCGTAGAGTATCATAAACTGTAAATAATGAAAACTGTTCGCGTGCGCAGTGGTCGGTGCCTAACGGTGCCTGTAGTGCCCGTTTCCCCAAACCCCGATCCCCGATCCCCGATCCCCGATTTCCGATCTGAGCCACCACCAGAGATTCGTCATACAGGCGACCACGTTCCAGGCCAAGCCTTGGAGTCGCCGCCAGCCACTTGGAGGCATTTTTCATAACCGAGGGTATCGAGGGTACTACAAAGTGGCTTAATTTCTAAAATTATTCAGCATTAAATTTAAGAAAATTTTCCAACTAAACTTTAAGGAGTTAAAACTCATGAATAAATATTAAATGACTCTTATTGCTAGACAATAAAAGAATAAACTAAGTTTTAGTTAAAGAAGAATAGTCTATAGTTTCTACAATTTTGTTTAAATGCAAAAACGATTTAAAAATCAAATAAAAGTTTTTAAAGTCATGCAAAGAATCTGTTTATGTGTTTATGTATGATTTTAGCAAAGGAATAAAATTTAATTAATATAAAATAATTTGTTTACTTCCAGAACATATTTACAAAACAAAATAAATTAAACACTCTATTTATATTCAAAATTAAAAAAACATTTTCAATGAAATATTTAGGAATAGGCAGAAAAATAATCACTTTAATGGAAATTATATGCTTACAGCTTACAATACAAAATTAAATTAAAACTCTCTTCATTTTTTACAAAACTGTTTCGAATATTGTTTAACTAAGATGGTGATATAAAAAGGAAAGAAAAAATACACAAAGTAATTACATATTTTCCAAACCAAGGCCTAATTCAAGGGTATTCCAAGTCGGTTCCACCAAATAAACCTGCCTTTCTTATATATTTTTTTCTCGTAGGCTTTTGTGTTTTGAATGAAAGGCAGCGTCGTTGTCTTTGGCTATTGGCAATAAATAATTCTTAGTTGTTGCTGCGCCTGTTGCTTTACTTAAATTTAATTAGTTTATTTGAAAGCAGTTTGGGGCGATGGTGTCATAGATTAAATTGGACTCAATTCATTTTTTTCCCCGCTGTTCGTGTTTTTTGCTCAAAATTATCTAATTGTTCTTGTTATTTTTGAATTATTTCTCAGACATTCCTCTGGCTGTTCTTAATTTTCGGTATATTTTACCAATTTTATTTCCGCAACACCTCGTAACACGGCGCAATTCAAATGAGAACTGATTTTAGTATTCTGTGAATTTATTTTGGGGGTGGATAATTGGTATAGGGTTTCAGAACAAGTCAACGAACGCTGTGCTCCAATTAATAGCTGGCCAAAGAACAATAGAAGTAGCGGAGCAAGTCGAACTGTCATTCTGCCCCGAAATTATATTTAAATGATAATCAAAACTATACATTTTAATATGGGGATTTAGAGCGGAGAAAGACATTTTCCGTGGAACGGAATTGTGTAACCGCATAAAATGATCCGAATTAAAATGTTGTAAGTTTCGTTGGGCGTTAATGCCACACCGAATTGGAGTGAAGGTTAATCGGCGATGGTCGATGATTGATAGGAATGGAAAGGTGCAATGGTTTATGGATTGTAACATTTAATAGTGCCGGCCATTGTTAACTGATTTATGTTTAAGTAGAGCACAATACGCAAAATAGTACAGCAATTTAACTAAAGCAATGTTTTATTTATTTAATGAAGAATGAAATTTCATGGAAATTAAGTGTTCTAGCTAACAAAAGAATTATAAAATATATAAAATACGTACATTTTATGAATTTTAAAATATTATTGAAAACTGTTTATCAAGTGAATGGCTTTGCATTCATTATAAACGGTTTTATGTTATAAACGGTTTTATTAACTGATTTATGATTAATAAAAGCGTAGTACACCAAATATTAAAAAAAAATTTAACCAAAGGTAATATAACATATATTAAAGATATAAAAATAGTATTTTATGATAACTTTTTATCAAGTAAATGGCTTTGTAGTGGCATATTTTTTTGCTATTTACGAATTGCTTATTCTTTTATAATTTTAAAACTGCACCTGAAGCTAAGCCAAAATTAAAATCCGAATCGAGGTCTTAACATGGCGAAAGTAAGTCACTCGGTTATCGCAGGCCAAAATCAGAGACGGGAAAATACAAGGCAACAAGGCAGAGAAAAAAACGAACCAACGAAATAAAGGAAAACCGCCACGAGGCGTCACTGTGGGGGCGAACTACCCTGGATATCGTGGACCCCCTGAAGTACCCGTATCCCCCGATCTTTAAATTTGGGACATGCGCTACAGGTCTAAGAAACCCTCCCCCCCCAATACTCCCCCACCAAACCAGCCGATCTTTCGGTTTGCATACATATTTATTTGCCGCCAAAGCAAAATATTTGTGCTGTTGTTTCACGTTGATGCCTTTCGTTGAACGCCGCTGCTCGCAATGGTCTGGAATTTTAAATAAATGCGATTTAGTTGTGCAACAATTTGCCTTGCTTTACTTTTTTCCCCAACTTCTCTCCATTTTCTTGGACGCCACTTGCTCTGTGGATTTATGGTAAATAATTAAAGTAACAAAAAAGTGGCTTGTAGACCAGACAATAACAAAAAGGCAGCAATATCGGGGCAATCCAACTCAGTTATACCCAATAAGAATTGGGATTGGAATCTCAGATAAAAATAATAACCTTTAAAATGAAAGAACAGTCTTTTTTTTAATAAAATACAGTATTAGCCACTAATACTTTAATTGTCAATAATATATTTGCCATAAAATAATATGTGTTATTACCTTATAAAGTTTCTTACAAATATTCAGTTATTGATTTTTTTATGGAAATTACTTTTCTGATCTTAAACTTCAGCCCACTATTTTAAACAGGGTATTAAGTGTGCCTGCTACTTCCTGGCTTTGCGTAAGCTCTAAACAATTTTTTATGAAGCATTATCGTTGCTCTTTCGTCGGTTTCTGTTTATTGGCAACAAATATTAGCCGGCAGTCGGCGCATTAACCAACCCAAGCTACTATCTGGCTATATAGACAGCTGTGTTCAAAATAATAGTTATATTTTCTTGCTTTAAAATTAATTAAGTAGCAAACCAATTGATATTTAAAGGCCCTGCAATTTTGTAATTTTGGTTTTCTTTGCTTGCTTATTGCTTTGTTTAAAGATTATTTCAAATAAATTTGTAAATATATTTTATTGCCAAAAATGTTTTAAGTACTCTTAAAATAATATATTTTTTGCCATATTTTTGTTACGTTCCCAAAAAAAATATTAGCTTTACAAGCAAATACATTTTTCGCTACGAAGTACATTTTTTGTCGGCTTTTTTTCCAGACCCATAACTAGTATTCTGAGCCCAGGTGTGTGTATATATATTTCATTCTGTATTCCGTCGGGTCTGGTGTGAAAGCGAGAGTCCGTCGTCGTCGTTGTTATTATGGGTAAAGTTATGCTCGGCGCGTAACTGGGCCAGCAACAACAACAAGAAATGTTTTCAAAATATTCATTGATTTAAAATGTGGTTTTTCGGAGTTTATTGCTTTGCTTTGCTTTTTTTTCGGGTGAATTTTTATTGTTGTTGCGGGTTGATTGATCAGGCAGCATAGTGATGCAATTATGAGGGAGTGAGTTTTTTGTTACAATTTAAAGTTGAAATTTTCCCCCTCGTCCGATGCGGCGTATGCGTAATCTTAGTTGGCTTTGGCTGGCATTCCTCGCGTTGCGCATACGCCGCATGGTCCGCAGCATGAAAAATATTGAGCCCTCAATTAAGCGGAATCTTGTGTCATTCGGAAACCAATCTTGGGCGTGTCTTTAGTCTGCAGTCCAAATTGCAGACCCAGCGCGAAACAAGCAATAAAAAAACACTTGATTAGAGGGGCAAATCGGTGGAACTTGGGGGGGGGAGGGGTGGTATTTTGATTTAACTAGGGGAACTGGGCGTGGGAAGCGTGCAGCAAAAGCCAAACAACTTTATTATGCAAAGTGCCCAGAATGCCCCTCGTCGCTCGTGGCTCGCCAATCCCCCATCCCCAATCCCATCATGACTTTGCCCTAATGACAAGCTGCCTACTTAGCAATAGCAATATGTATGTCTATAGTTTGCCAAGTTTAGTTCCCACTTTTAAAGCCATTCGGTTCGGGTGCCAGTTCAAGCCAAAAGGGCGAACACTTTTGGTTCGATCTTTTGGGAACATATTCGATATTTAGAGAAACTCTAAAGTGTCTTTACTTGCCACTCGCTATAAAGCGGACTAGTTTCCTTCTGACCCAAATGAAATATTAAAAGTTTTGTAATGTTTTTAAGGAGAACAAAAACCTTTCCCCATCGTACTTAACATTTATGTTGTTTACTCTTATTGATTTGACATCCATGCTGACAGTCGCCAACTACTTTTTAGACCACAAGTGCACGCTACGAACTTTTCCCAGCTGAAACCGCAAATGAATCACGTAGTTTCGAGCTCCCCCGAATTCTCGAATTGCCCGCGGGGCCGAGACATGCAACACATATTGCATGTTGCATGTTGCTGGTCGGTCGACTTGGCTTGGCTTAGCTTGGCTTGGCTTGGCCGGTGATTGACACCTTTTAACTACCGTGACGCAATGGGGCGACAACAGCCGGGCTTTGGCAGCCAAGTGACACATTTCCACAGGTTTTTCCACCCGACCACCCACTGGCTTCTCCCAGGGGGAAAATAAATGTGGCCTCCGCACAAGACCCGACTCAGACTCGAATTTCGAACCGAATTTTCACCCGATAATCTATAATTATAATTGCCAGTCACCGACGGCTCAGCAAAGCCAATGAAAATTGCCCAACGGCACTTATGCAACGTCGATCTGGAATGGATCGGATTGGATCAATCCATAGCCATAGCCATAGCCACTATACCATATGGCCACGCCCCGATCTCGAGGCCCTCCCGCCGAGTGTGTTGCGCGATTTAGTTTTGCACGTCGCACATTTAGTTAGCATAATTCGCTCTCTAATTGTCACCGACGGGCGAAGAATGCGGTTTCCACACAGTAAAAAATACTTTCCTCCTAATTTTAAACTACAAAACTAGACAATGTTAAGATTTATTCCAAAGTTTAAGCACTGTTTCCCAGGGTTTTGTTCAAACTTCTGAAACTTAACTGTGTTTTTTTAAGACTCTTGCCAATTAATTTTTACCTTGGTAAGAAAAAGGATGCACAGTTAAGAGATTGACTACTTTGTCCAGCTGTCGACCTAAACTATCAATTTTCCGAGGACTTAAACAAAAAATCAGTCAATTTAGTGGATTTTGTCAGACTTATAGATTTCTGTCAGTGCATCTACATTACTGTCATTGTCAAGACACTTTTTGCAATGCGGTTCGGTTCCCATTTCCAATTACAAAAGCGAGCTACACCCACCGCCAGGTTGGGAGGCAACATGATCGACTTCGGTTCGACTAATTACTATACCATATATCGCCAGTGGAAGTGATCATAAGCCGATCATGTCGTATGAGGGACAACCAGTGCGATACAATCTAAGCAGGAAACTTATGGGACTCAAAATGGGTGCAAAATGGGATTGGCTGATCTATGGAGTATATGAAAGTTGAAATTATGAATAAATAAGATAAGGTGTTAGAAGCAAAATGTATGATTCAATTATTATCTATTATTTAAATTTGAAATATTTTATACACTCTATGCTAAAATGTTTAAATTCTATAAGTAATATGGATTCAATACATAGTATCAATAATTTAAGTTTTTTTTACAATGTATATTTCCTTATATTTTACAATGTCAAACGTAGAAAAATACTCAAATTAAAGAGTTTTCGGTGCCTACTTTAACACCTTGATAAGTAAAGGTTAATGCATTTCCGTTTCCGCAGGCCAAGTGTTTTTATTTCCATCATTGATTTCCTTTTTGGAAACTTTATGGTTTTTCACCGGTAAAATAGTTTTGTGCAACTCACCTTTGGGTCTTGAGATATCACAGAATGGTTTTTGTGCATAAGAAAACGGCGACACTTGCTGTTGTTGCTCTGGTTGTTCCTATAGTTGTCGTTCTTGAATTTGAATGTTGTCTCTGGGGTTTCTTGTTTTGGTGTGAACCAAAAGATTTCCAGTAATTTTCTGGCTGTTTTCACGCTTGGCCTTTGTGTTTTTTGCTCCACTTGGATCTGGTAGAGCCGGGAGTTATTTACGCTACTTTTTATGATTTTCGCAAATTACTTTTCGTTGGGCAACTTTTGGTGTTGTTTATTATTGTTGTTGTTGTGGTTGTTGTTGTTGTTGTTGTTGTTGCTGCTGGACACATTTCCGTTGGCAGCAACAACATGACGCAGCGTTCTGACCGTCAATCAACAAACTGCAAGAAAAATAGTAATTTTTATTATTAAATAAAATCAAGCTGCTTAATAAGTTAAAAACAACAAATGAAAAGTTATAAAAAAAAAAAAAAATCGAGGGCCGGGAAAAATATAAAATATATTTCCTAAAATGAAAAACTATACAATAAAGGCAACCATAAATTGCAAGAAATTTTAAACTTTTTTTTTGTACAATTAAACTAACTTACAAAACATTGAAACTTTTACTGCAAGAACCACTGCCTATGAACCAAAAAGTTAAACAAAATTAATGACTTTTGTAAAATGTGTACAACATCTGAACCATTGTTAATACAACCAATTAGTTGTAACCCCAGAATGCCACAAAATTCAATCAATTCAAACCACTGAAAGTGGATATACATTGCGATTGGGATTGAACTGATTTACAGATCTCAGGTATGTAATAATAGCAACAAGAATGGTAATCAAACCGCTGGCAGCACAAAAACCCAATCCAAAGCTTAATTACGTTTTTAATTAGGGGATTTATAAGCGGAGGCAGTAGTTCTACGATTTCTACTACTATTATTTTTTTTCACAGGGGAAAGGCGGAAGTCCATCGGTTTGCCGGCTTTTTTTTCGGCTTTGGCATGGATGCAACACCTGGCGGTGCGGTTGTCACCATCCATTTGGGTGAGTGCCCCAGTGTCCAAGTTTCCAAGTGTCCAGCGGCGCCTCTGCCTTCCGCTCTGCTCCGCTCCGTTCCATTTCCCCCTCGGTAATTGCCGCATTAAGAAGAGAAATGATGGGTAGGCAACAATATCTTTCAGAGTCGTTTGCTCAGTACATCAAAATTACATTAGGCCAACCGTGTGAGTAGCGACCCATTTATCGAGTGCTGCCCGTCGTCTCACCCAGTTGACTGTGATGTGTTAATTAGTCAAATGTTGGTCAACACTCTTGGCCTGACTTTGCGTTGTTTGATTTGAGTTTCAAGTGGACTTTGCTTCTTTAGAGGGGCTGTGGTACTTTGAGATACATTTTTTGAATTGTTTTAACAGTTCACACTTAAGATTTATCAATGAAAACATTTATTTAACATATTTATTTTCTAGGCTTATAGATCCTAAGACATTCGTGGTAAAATAACATAAATTAAATGAAGCACTTTGTGATACATTTTTTGAATTGCTTTAACAGCTTACGCTTTGGATTTATCAATGAAAACAATTTTTTTAACATAACTATTTTCTAGGCTAAGATTTTCGTGCTGCATTGCTTCAACCGCTTTTTATTTTTATTTCTTTAACATGACTTAGTTGAAGACTTATAGATCCCAATAAATTCATGGTAAAACTAAGTGAGTTATATTATGTATTCACAATAAATATTAAAAAAAAATAAATTTCGTGTATTTTCCCAACTTGTATTTTATATTAACTCATCGCAAGGGGGCAATCAATCTCACATAATATTCCTCCCTTCGCCTGTGCCTCATTTCCGTTTCATTATTTTTCAGTTTATTGAGATTTTGCAATATTATTTCTGGCATCTGCCAGACTCGGCGTATATCGTTTTGGTCTTTTTCCTGCGTGCAGTGCTTTTGTATGCCAGGCACAAAAATGCCTGGCAAAAAGCGAAACCAAATCGGCAAAAATGATTTAATAAGTCGCCGGACAGCGGGGCCAACAACAAAACCCACTGGCAACCGGATATCAGAGTCGAAGTTGAAGTTGGGACTGAGTAAATGTTTTGCAATTTCCCTAAGATTTTCATGAGTCGGCTTGCAATTGTGTCTGTATTTGTATCTGTTTCTGTATCTTTATCTGTTGCTATTTGTTGTTGCAGATATAAACGTATGTGTGTGGCATGTTGCAATTGCACCTGTGCGTGTGCCACGATCTGCGGTTCCTCAATTAAACAGCACTTGCATATACAATGTTATTTGTTTCTACCATCCATCGGCTGCTCGACGCCGCATAAGCTCCCGAAAATTAAGTCCAGCCAGAGCCCATTAATGGTTAAGCGTTTTAATGCCCCACACTGGAAGTGTTGATCATTATAAAAGCAGCAAGTGGACACCAAACTGGCATTGCACCGAAAATAAAGATTGTTTAAAAGCGGAAATTAGAGGAATTTAAATGACATTTTGCATCCATGCCCTTTATTTACCCAGGCTGGTTTTCAGGCTGGTTATTTGTCTGCTTGAATAAACACTTCAAAATAATTTTTAAAAATATTTTAGTGATGTTATTAATCATTTATTTGGTAACGTATAAAGTCTGTTTTTAGTGTTCCATATATTACTAATAAAAATACTGTCTTAAAATAAATGTTTATGGTCTCTAAATATTCAATTCAAAATTTATTCATTTATATAGTGCTGAGTGCTTCGTAAAATACAAAATTATTAAATCAAAAA
The DNA here is from genome assembly GCF_025200985.1 of Drosophila gunungcola. Classification (NCBI taxonomy): domain Eukaryota; kingdom Metazoa; phylum Arthropoda; class Insecta; order Diptera; family Drosophilidae; genus Drosophila; species Drosophila gunungcola. Next base: position 374,036 of record NW_026453234.1, read on the forward strand.
TATTTCCTTCCTGCTGATTGTAGGCATATTTTAATATTTTACCACATATACTAAGAAAACTGATATAAGTTATATTAACAATTGTTTTGCGTGCACCAAACGCCGAACATCGAACAAAAAGCACTTGATTTACGAGTTCCGTCCGCAGAAGCTGCAACTTGCAGTCGTGAGCGTGGATGTGGATGTGGATATGGATGTGGATGTGGATGCCACTTGACTCATTTGCCACACTCATCCACTCATCGAATTCATTCATTACGGGACAGCCGCTCTGCCGCCAATAATTGTTATTTTATTGTTTAATCGCCGACAACGTCGATCGGTGCTTTGATTTTTGCCGTCGTTTTGCCCCATGAATAATAGAGTTGTTTTTCGAGCCGTTAACGGAAGGCATTGCGATTGGGGATTCGAACATGGCTCGACAGCAGATTCGTTATTTGTCTGACCAAGTACCTCGCTTCCCCCGAAAAAAACACACATTGAATTGATCTCGTTTTTATGGCTTTTGATTTTTACAAGGTTTCCGTTTGCCACCTGCTCAACTTCAAGGTCAAGTTGGCTGGATAGGATAGGTAGGATTTTCGACAGATTTACCATTACCAGATGGATACTGATCTAGATTATATAATATTAGTTTTTTATGTTTGAATTTAAACCTCTTGTTCTCTTCTAGTTCATTGCTTATCTGAATCATATGGGCAAAGTTTAAATTTAAGCTAAACAAAAGAAGCATTGTATTTATATGATTTAAGATCCTTAATTATGAAACTCTTTGAGTTTTTGTTTTATGGTTTTTCTCACATTCAGAATGGATATGTGATAAATAACAATTAGACTGAGTGTTTCATTTAGCACCACTGATATTATTGTGCAGCCATATCAATTAAAGAGGTTCCCATTCGAGGTAAAAACCCTAATTAGAATAAACCAACAATCATTATGCAAATGCGGGTAATGAGCGGCATCCCATCTCGCGTTTGTGGGTCGACAATTGCGGTACGCTCTTACTAATTCGGTTTAATTGAGGTGTTGCCGCGTTAATGAACCGTAAAACAAAGACCAGGCCCGAAAGCCGGCACAGTGGGCCTAATAGCTTCTGCCTCAGCCTCAGCCTTAGCTTCAGCTTCAGTTTAATTTGTATTTTCAGCTCCAATTTCCAAAGTTTCAAAGTTTCAAAAGTTTTTCCACCGAGTGAAAGAGGGGCAAAAGTCAAGACGCTAAAAACAAACGGGCAGACAAAGAGGCAAACTTTCCCGCTGTCAACAATGGGCAGCCGGCTGCCAGGAGGGCGTGGCACTCGCGAGCTGTTCACATGTGTCTATTTTCGAGTGTCTTCTGTGCACCGTCTGCCACCGCTAATGACAATGAATACTACCACTGGGTGGGTAAAAGTGCCGTGCCGACAGAGAAATCCTCGGATTCGCACAGCTCTGTGAAAGCAGCAAAAAGCGAGTGACTTTGGCCCTAGAATCAGGTAATTATATGCACTTGAAAGGGGAACTTAAGCAATCTAGAAAGCGACAGAGACTGTGCAGTTTTGCATAAATTGTAAGAAAGTTTATAACTATTGTTTAAGGGTGCCATAAAAAACAATATTATGTTTTCTAAATACTTTTTTAATTGCATATTAGTATTCCTAAAACATTTCTAATGTGTTAATTTTGTTTAAAAAGTGTCGTTTTATATACAACTTTTATATCGAACTTCAATAAATATCTGATATATATTTGAAAGTGTTTACCTTTAGTTTTTTGTTGAAAAGTACAAGTTTTTTGCTTAAGTCTTTTGATTTACATATACTTCTGCAGAAGTATTCGACTTTTTCGGTCCATTCTACGATCTAGAATTTTGTGCTGATTCAGCAGCAGCCTGACACCCTTCTAAAATTGTGAAAGGAACTAAAGACAGATCGTAAACACTGGCAAAAAGTGTTTTCTCGTTCTTTGGCTGTTTTGTCTTGGTCTTTGGAATGGAAATCAACCCACACACACCGCACGATTAAACATTAAATAAGCTAACGCACTAACGGGCTGCGACATGATCATTATGCAGATTTATGACTTCAACACTTGCAACTGATAGTGCGGCCAGCCCCCATCACCCCCTTAACCCCCCACCCCCTTGATCGCCTCCCCCAGCCCATTTCGTTGTTAACAGAGTTGTTTGTTTATGAGGCGCTTTGCTTGAATTATGGCTAGAAATTAACAACAATTTAGCGGCTCAGACTTGTCGCCAGCTTCCACAGCCATTAGCAACGGCACTTGGACGGATCGGTTCCGATAAGTACCGGGTTGTATGGTGATCGAAGCATATGTTGCCCATATCTATGTAGGCCCCAAGTGGGCGTCTCAAATTGCCTTTAATTAATCATTTTGTCATAGTACTCAGTTCTAATTAAATTCAATTTTCAAGAATCGATCACTCCGGTCCGTCATGTTGAAAAATGGTTATTAAACTATTGCAAAATCGCGTCTGGGCTAAGCGCTCTAATTGGTTTAACTTTGCTTTACTTTACTTCTACTTTTTTTATTTGTACTGCCTTATATTGTCCCCGATAACTGTTTAATTGCCAAACGTTAACAAGGAACCCACTGAAAACTCTGAAATAGTTGCATGCAACATTGTATTTTTGTTCATTTCATTTCGACTTTGTAGCCAAAACATTGCAGCCGCCTCTAGTGCCACGCCCCCCCTGTCGATAAGACAAGGGGCAACTGGGGCGTTACAATCTGTCGGTCAGCAGAATGTTTGTTTAAACTGAGCTTCGGCAGCCAACGAAATGGAAACACCAACGGTTACAGTGGGGCAAATCCATTTGTAAAACTACATGCCAAAAAAAAAACCTGATTTTTAAAAGATTGAATATGTATATACAATGTAAAATATAGCTTTTTTTATTGTACGAACGTTTCAATAATAATACTATTATAATGTTAGCATTTTAATTAGTCTAGGATCTATAAATTTCATTCTTCCAAATTAAAATAAGCTTCTAGTTTAATTTACAATTGAGAAAGCTGACTTTGGTACCTAAAAATTCATAAAAGTTTAAACTGAACAAACCCTATTTTTATGAAATGTGTGCTGGTCACTGTTTTATTGGGTGCGTGAGATAGTAAATCTCTCACCTCACCGGTTTCTGTGTCATTATTTTTGATACACAGTGAAAAAGTTAAAATATGAATTGCCAATAAACTATAGTACTGCTTTTAAGCGACAATTCCTTAAGAAACCAATTATTTAATTTGTATAGATCTTTAAAAAAAACCAAATAGGTAAGAGTCTATAATACGAGTAAAATTATTTCATTTAAATTTATACAGAAATACATTTTAAAATTATTTCTTTTTTGTGTAGACTTTTGAAAACAAAGTAGTTAAGAGTGCATAATAAAAGCGGTAATGTTTCTTGAAGTATTTTCCTTAGTATGCTAGATAGGCATGTGTGTCGATTGCAATTAACTAGCTGGAAATATGATCGGGCCAAGAACCAGAACTCCTCCCCCTTCAACTCCCCTTTGACCCGCTGGGCTGGCTGCTTTGCATTTGTCGCTTGTCGGTCGTCTGGTTTATTGCACTTTTGGCAGCTAATATTTATTAACCATAATTATCGGTTGCCGCCGTCGGCCGTTCTAACTGTACACGATCTTTTGGGCACGGCTTCCGGGCCAGACCAACTCGCCTTAATTGCCAACGAAAGCAACAAAAGCAACAAAAGCAACAAAATCAGCTAAAGCAAAAACAGCAGCCTAGGCATCATGCAAATTACTTGACTTGACTGGGCTCTGGATCGAGTGGGTTGGCACAATTGGATTCAAATTCAAATTGATAGATGGACCGAGGTGAAGACAGGCCAGCATTGTGATTGTGGCCGGCACTAAAAACGCCGACTCATCTTTCACCACGAAACCCATTTCCCGACGTGGAAAAGTGGCGCGGAAATTATGAGGGGCTTTTCTTTTTGGCATTGAATGAAAATGAAAAAGGCGAAGGTAGCCAAAGTGAATGTCTGTTGATGTTGCCACTTGCCACCGTTGGTGTTGCTGGTTGCCAGTTGCTAGTTGCCAGTTGCTGGTTGCCAGTTTGCTAGTTGCTAGTTGCTACTGTTGCAGGTGGGCCAGCGAAATCTTTTGGCCGGAAGCATCGACAAATTTGCACTAAATGGCGCCATGGCACGCGCATCATCATCATCAAACATAATCATCGTCTTTTGTCCGTTCAACAGATTATGCTGATGGTTTTATTATTTTTTTGGGTTTTTTTTTTGGCGAGAGCTTGCGCTTCGTGATTTAATTTTTTTTCCACCTGGCTTGAGGGTTTTATTTTCTTTGTTGCTTAAATTAAAAGGCGCTCGCTCGGATGTAGATGGCTGGAAAATTAAAAAGAAAAAAGTACCAAATTGATAGATAAACCGATTTAATGGACCGATAATACACGGGTATTAAAGTCCCAAAAAAAAGTTTAATTATGTTTGGGTATATGGGAAGATAAATGAACGTTGAAAAGGTAAACATTATGGCAACCTTTTTGGAAGCAGTAAATATATCAATTTGGAAAGATTATAACTTAAAAGTAAACATGAATGGATTAAAAAAAAAATTTTATATTTGAGGAAAACGTTCATTATAAATTAATGTATATCTAATAAAATGCTGTTTACACAAGCAATCAACTTACCTAAAAACACATCATAATTAGATTTTATTTATGCCGTAAAATAGTGTAAGGAAGTAAGTTTCTAAATCTTTGTGATTGTTGGATGTTCCTATAAAGAAAATAACATCCAAAAATTTTTTAAAATATTTATTTGTTTATAATTTGGAATAATAATAAAAACGTTGTGTATATTAATTAACCAAAAAAAAAACTTCGACTTAATAATTTTAAATACAATTTATAGATTTACAGGTCACATTAAAATAAATGTTGAATTTAAATGAAAACAAAAAAAGACTTAGGACACAAACTTGAAATTTAATTGAGCTAAAACTTATAACTTAAAACAATTTCCTAAATATTCGTTTTTGTGTGGAATACTTAAAATAAGGTGTTGCTGAACCTTTTTAAAGTTTCCATTTCTCACTCAGAATTTCCCATCCACCGATTTCGAATGGGGGAAAAACAAAAGACTTAGGACACAAACTTGGCAGTTATTTAAGCTTACGCGCAATTGAAATGACAAATGCCACAATGCATTTATCCAGATGACGCAAGTGGCCATTCAAACCCCCTTCTTGGCCATAGTTTAAGCCACTTGGTCTGGTTTTTTTTGGTCCCTCTATAATTTACTTGGTATGCGTGCGCGTTCAATGCATTTTTCCTTTATTTCTCTGCTCGGTGGCACGATAATTTAATTTTTTTTTATTTTTGCGCCGCTGCCGCTTGTTGCCTGCCAATAAAAGTCTTTGTCAACGGTTTTGTTGCTGTAATCAAGTCACACGCATGCGCAACGAAGGCAACTATTTCAAATATTTCTGTGGCGGCTCTCTTCATTTGCATTTAATTCCAGCGAAAGAAATAAAACATATAGGTATATCCATTTCCCCCTCCCCTCCCATCCGACTGATAATTAAATCGCTTTTAATTGCCCTCAACGGTAATAAAAACAATGTGTGGCAATTGTGAGAACCCACAGAAGCCATTGACATATGGCATCGGCATCGACATCGGCGTCGGCATCGAAATCGGAATACGGAATACGGCAACGATTGCAAAACATATTGCCAACCATTTGTCCAACCAGATATTGTTCGGGCTGAGTTATTTGCCTTTGCCGTGGCACAAGACAAACGATATGCATTCATTGCTTATGGCAGCAATGAATGCATATTCGTAATGGCCCTTGAAAGATACGAAGAGATCGGAACGGGGGATGGGCAATGGCTTTCCGTTCAGAATATCGTTGATTTATTTCATTTTCTGGCATGAAATCAATTTGAGGTCTCTCTGATTTACAGCCAAGATAAATATTATGTATATTAACACATCAGCATTGAAATATAAAGTTAAATAAAAACCATTTCATTTATAGATAATATATAAATTTAATGTAGTAGTTTGTGGTAGTAAAACAGATTGATTGAACACTAAGCTACGACTATAAATCTTTTCCCTTTATATTATGACTATATATATATTTTTACAGTATTAAATTTAACTACACACTAGACGGTAAGTTCAACCCATAGAAGGGAATTTAATTATAATCTCAAGTATTTTACTTTGCTCAAACGGCACATTAAACCATCTTTAAAATTTTAAGTAATGTCATATAGTTGGCAGCTCGTCCATTTCCTAGCATTAGCCACACGTAACAATTTTCCAAGGGTCTTGCCACCAAATAAATTGCTTGGAAATTTTCATTGTCAACCACGCTAAGCGGCTACTTATCGCATTTAATTGTGATTATAATTCGTCTGTTTATGGCGGGGACCAGAGCTGCAATTAGCCGGCGGTTGATTAACAATAATTGCGATGTGAAACACTTTAAACTGCCATAAAGAGACTTATGAGCAGCATGCCAAACGGAGTGGACTGGTGTTGCACAGATCGCAGAGAATGCCCCACATTTGGTCAGACCCCCAAAAGTGGTCCAAAAAATGTGTGTTCCACAGGATGCAATCAATGTCATCCGACACAGCCGGCGATATAATTAAGTCGAGAATGCCGAATAATTGATGCCAATTGAGTGGACAGGAAGCGCATAAATTGAACCGAAACAAATCGAACCGAATGCAATTGTCAATTCCACGCAAACTAGAGCATAGAACTTATGACGGCTTCATTGTAGGAAAATTGAAAATTGAAAATGGAAAAAACATGGAAAAATTGAGAAACAGATGGCGATCTTATCGCTGCACTTGCGACAAGTTGATCGATCGATGGGACCACACATCGGCGGCAGCTTGTCGAACCTATCGTTATCGATCGCCAATCGGCACGATTCGGACACTCGACATGTGCCCAATAAATCGAACATTGACAGACACAACAACACTTGGGCGGCAGCCGGGTATAAATTATCTTTTCAAGCCTCCATCATTTTTGTAATATTTTTTTATTTCGGTTAAACAGTTTCCTTATGAGCTGCGCCAAATAAATTAAGATCTTGCTAACATAATTGTGATCTTAAATGGGGGGAGGAAAAACGAAAAGAAAGTCAATTCAGCAAGTTATTAAGTGAAAGATATTTTGTTAAGGCCGAAAAAAATGCCTGCAAATAAAGCTTAATTGTGGATGAAATGATAGAGAGGTTAAACGCTTTAACAAAATGGTTTATGGTGTGTGCCTAATGATAATACGCAGTTTTCTCAGTCTTTAATTATTTTTTAAATGACGAAAAAAAATTAAAGCCAATTCAAATCATGAGTGGCTTTTTCTTTGCTTTTCCTTTTCTTTTCATTTTAAATTTATCAAGACATTTATTGGGTGTTTTTTATAAATTCGCGCTAGATTAAAAATAATGTACTGCTGTTTAAGTAATTATATATTTTATTTGTTTTAAGTATTTGAACTGCCAACTAAATGAAATATTTTTTAATTTTTTCATGTTAGCTATTCTATAAAAATGTTTTAAATTCCCCTGTAAATTTAGATATTTATATTCACATTTTCTGGTTTAAAAATGTATTTCAAATTAAAATTTACAGCAGGGCAGCTTATTTCATTCTACAGATTAATTGGCTCGATTTGTGGGCTCCTCGATTCCGTGATTCATTCTGATCTTGGTCCCCCATCCAGATATTTGCATTTTACAGATCGCCTGACAACGGGGAGCGTTCTCCGCCAATATGCACTCAAATATAGCGATATGTAACATATGTGCTGTCGGTCGCGCATACTATATTGTTAATATTTGCTTATGGTAACCTTGGGTGCGTGGAGTAAACCCGTTATGGCCGGACGGGCATTATCTCGCTTTGGGTGCGCATTTTCCGAGACTTGCCCGCGGGGAATAATTGGGTTTTAATTGATACCAAATCGACAGGCGAATGAACAACCCCACAAAAGGCGCCTGAACTCAAATCAGAGCCACGAAAAAAAATCGAAAGTCTGAAGTCAGCCGTCTGCAGTCTGATGTCTGCTGTCTACTGTCTGCATGCAAATTCTAGTAAAGGGAAGTGATTAATTTTGACGTTGCGGAGGCTTGGCTTAGTTTTAGTTTTACTTTGTTTGTCTCTTTTTCCAGTCACATATCACATCATATCGAATTACCGAGCGGCCTTAACAACACAATTAAGACCCATTTACATTTTGGGTATTTATTTCCATTTTACCCGCGGCCAATTGAATTGGCCTAATGAGTGCAACGAATTTGACAGCATGGATATCTATGGCTATATGGTCATATATAGAGGACCATTCGGATCTGTCGATGCAGCTAATCCGCGGCCGCTGATTGTTCATTCCGAAAAATATGTGAAAGGGCCGTCGCCGGGTTGTCAACGCGATTCGAATACACAAATATAGCCACGCCGATATGCAGATCGAAGCTTATATAGCCACGGACTACAAATCATTGAGTCACGCCTATGAAATTTACATAAATATGAGCATACAAAATAAAAGAAAGAAAAACGTTTATACGAGCCGAAGGCATCTCGCCCGGCAAAGAGTGTTGGATGCTCTTTATTATTACTAATAAAAGTTGTTACAACAATATAAAACCACATGAATGAATGCATTGTATTTTAATTAAAAAGAATACGAGTATACATTTGTATTATTTTGTGTAATTTTATCAGTAAAAACCAATTTAGAAAACGATAATTATCTTTTTTAACTCCCAAAAAAAGCACTTGATATAATTAATTTAATTTAATTTAATAATAATAAATTGTGCATTTTATCCACTTAAGAATAACTAAGCCATATTTATTTACTTAATATTCTGCCAGTTTCTTAAACGTTGTACATAGAAAATAATAGACTTATACTTTTTTAAAAAAGGATCCTGGCAAAATATACAAATCGCTTAGCATAGTTAATGGGCTTTCGCCACTCACAAATTTTGTTAGAGTATGCAAAATGCAATTCATCAACCGGCAATAAGCATAAAGCCATAAAACCATCGACTGACTTAATGGAGTCGTTTGAGCGACAAAATTGTTTAGTGCAGTTGAAAAAAGAAAAAACGGAATCCCCCTTCGTTGCCTCTCGATTGGGCCACGCCCCTGGCATTTTTTTATGGGGCAGTGGATAAGAAAATCCGCAACAGAAATAAAAGAAGCCGAGCGCAGGCAGAAAAAATGCTAAAGTTCGTTTCTTAAGTCTTTCGTTTGGCGGCGCCAAAGATTGCGCAAAAAATTGGGGAACATAAAGCGAAACAACTACCGAAATCCCAGAAATCCAACATCGTGCCACAACTTAAGCAGTTTACAAAAACTAATGCCAGTAAATAATATGACCAGAGGCTGGAGGATAATTGTTTGGTTATCTCAAATATGTTTCTTGGTTTTTCTTTGTCTCGATTACTGCTCCAATTTAAAATATCGCCAAAGAAACCAATCCCAAAATCAAATCAATAAAGTAAAACAAAGATTACAAAAACGCAAAACAAAAATTGCAACATTTTGCAGCTGTAATTATTGTTTCCAGGCTATATATCGACGTGTGGGCGTGGCAAGCTGAGCCTTAGAATGCGGTAGAGAAAGCCACAATAACAACAAGCAGCGGCGGCGGTGGCGGCGGCAGAAAATAAACAAATACCCAGTTGGGCAAAGTAAAGCAAACAAATTGGTGCCAAGGTTGCCGCGGGACAAACAAATAGGGTCCAAAGCCATAATTAGATCAAAAGTCATAATTTTTCTCTATTTTTTTTTAGTTACCTTTTCGCCGCCGCTCGTTGTGCTGTAACAACAAACAAACAACCACAAAAGGTGCACAAAACAACAACAACAACAACGAAAAAACGCCAGGCTATAAAGAAGCAAAGCCAAAGCCCCGACCAAAAAAATCACTTTAATTTGAGCGCATTTCATTTTGTCAAGTAGTTGGTCTGGCTTTTATAGAAAGAAAAAAAAAACAACAACAATAGAGCACGTTTTGTAGGGCGGTCAGAAACAAAAAAAAAAAACAAAAATTCGTAGCCAATTTAAATGCCATTGCGCCATTTTGATCCCCACCCCCAACCCTTTCGCCTGGGCCAGCTTTTAATTCGAAATTGAAAACCGAAAAGTACAAATCTTATCAATGGATTATCTACAAGAGCGGAACAGCTTCGCGAAAATCGCTGAAGAGGGCGGAAGGGGGAGGGGCACTGGGGAGTGGGTGAGAGGTCAGCGGTGGTTCACGGAGGCGTCAACTAGCCACTCACAAAGTGATTGGATCCCGATCGATTCGACCAGATAAAATAAACAAAACCCAGCCACCACCAATGGCGAGCTCCGATTCGAAAGTGAAAGCCACACAAAACGAGGGTTCAGTGGATCAGTGGTTCTGGGCTGGGTTGTGGGTCAAAAGGTGACGCCGTCGGTGGGTTAGTCCACCGAAGATGCAACAAGTGGAAATTAGAGCACCTAAATTAGTAGATAATTACGAAGGAACCAACTTATAAAGAAGTTCCCCAAAAAACTATGTCTAAGGTATAACATCCGCCAAAATCCAATATTCCAGCATAAAAATAAAAAGAATTCAGAACCATCAAAAATGTTATCACTTCTCAAAGTTAATTTAACTGCCACCCATAATTAACATATATTCCAGAGATTACTCCATATTTAAATTGGCAGTTACACCCCAAGCCAAATCGCGACAATACATATTAATTTCTTTTAACAAGCAACATTTACTTTTATATTTTTCTATTAAATTAAAAATAAAAAAAAACAGACGTTGATAAATTAATTATTGTTTAACTGTTTGATTTGTGGCAATGGAAAAAGCTGCCACAAAGGACAGCCACCGTGATTAATTTCCAGTTAAATATCAATTGCACATTAGACTTTGGTGTTTAATCCCATTTAACATCGGCACACAATACCCTGAGGTGTCAGAACCACCCGGCACCACCCTGCTCCACCCGGCACCACCCTGCTCCACCCGGCACCACCCTGATCCACTGCGACACCACTCGACACTGGCCGTGACCCAACCTTGCACCGTCAATCAGACAAGTGAATGCCAGGCAACACGCCGTTGGATCTCCACTATCATCGGTGACACCACCGATCGATTGAACCGCCCTGACTTGCACCACTGAACCACTGAGCCACCGAACCGAACCAATCTGAGCCACCGCGAGCAAATAGAGCATAGCCATGCCGAATGTTTGGCCAACTGTGTCTGCACAAAAATTTGAAAGTAATATGTACTTCGGTGCTCAAAAAATGTATATTATGTATATTAACAGATTAAAGTGTTTTATAAATTCTATATAAAATTGTTTTAAGGTTTACGAAACATATGTAACAAAACCAGTTCTTATGAATTGCATATGAAACTTTTAAATATACTTTAAAATAAGTTAGTTTACATTGATATAAAGATAAAAGTGGAAACCAAAACCAATTTTTGTGTAATGCATATCAAACTTTTAAGTAAAATTTAAGTAAATAAATGTCAGGATTTTTTGGAAAAACATTGACTGTAAATTACTCTCTGTGTGATTTGTACACAAGATGCAAATGCAATGTGGTTCGTCCTTCTAGCCGGCCCCCAATTGACGGTGGGGGTGGAGTCTTCTCACACTGGCTGACCCACGCCAGTTTGTGTGGACTTAAATGCCTCAGTTTTCGAAGCATGTGGCGCGAGGTCTTGACATTGTACCTTGAGCATTGTCATGATTTGTTGTCATCAGCGGGTTGCAAATGAAAAGCTGCCAAAGCAAATCAAATGGCAAACAGCAGACAGCAAATGGCTAATAGCAAATTGTTTTGCCAACTTGAAGGCATGGCCATCCAGCATCGGAATCGGACGTCTCCACACCCAGTGGGCGTTACACATGTGGTGCACTGTGGTTGCTCTACTTAATGCTTGATACATTTTTTCTCGTGAGTCATGGGGCAGGAGAATTGATGGGAGAGACTGGGCCGAGGCGAGTTAATGTTAAAATGTAAAATACAAAAATAAAAACAAAAGCCAAAAATAAAAATAAAAACAAAAACAAAAACAAAAACAAAGGCAAAAGACAAAACTTGGGGCCTCTGAAAATGCAATTGCACAACACGGCAGCGTGGCAACAAATTGATAAACCAAATGACGCGCTTGAGTGGTTGTTGTTGCCCGTGGTTGCGCCATGGAAATTCTTGCCAAGGTTCATTTAGCCGAACATGCCTTGCGCCTTGCTTTAATTAAACTTTTGCCCACTAAATGTTTTACTTTTCGAATCGGTAATGCAGTGGTGCGTTGGGGCGGTGGTGCGGTGGTGCAGTGGTGCAGAGGTGGTTTCGCCTGCGGTTACCCTTTGAAGTTGCCAAAAACGGGGCGCGAGCCATAAATGAGGCATCCCACCACCGAACATATGTGGGTGGCTAACTGATTTGCATCGCATATTGCACAATCCGCTAATTAAAATGTAAGATAATACCCCTGGGGCTGGGTGTACATCGGAAAATGTGGGAGGAAATTTCAGTGTTCTTGCAAATGAAATCAACCCATAAATAGTTATCTCATCATTTTATAGTTTCTAAAGGGTTTGGGAAAATCTTAAAGATAAGATCACCTAATCTTTCAAATGAAATATATAAAATGAAATGCTATAAAATCTTAATAGCGCGTAATTTAAAGGTGCCACATTGGGCGCCATTTATAGTTTTTCTTTTAATAGTACAAATAATGCTCTAAATTTGCAATTCTCATATTACGTTCTAGAACACATACGATTCCTCCAAGTAAGCCTCGCTACAGATTTCACTTTATTCCGGAGCTCCATTAAATCCCCTGGAGTTACCCAATCGACCGAAATGGTTTTTGTTTTGCTACCATTATGGCTGCTGCCTGGATGTGGCACTTTGTCATCTTGCAGTGGCATTTCGGAGATGCGAGCACTCAACACCGACACTTTGTGGCATGTGGGCGAAGTTTATCTCTGGCTGAGGGCCCCAGAGTCAGAGTTGCCACAAGATAAACATGGCCAAGGTGTCCGCAACTTGGGGCTCTCGCCATAATTACAAGAAGCTGTTGTCGCCGTCGTCTTTTGGCCAGAAAAGCAGCCAGAAAGCCAAAGGCAAATGCACGAAAAACACAAAAACGGAAGAAAGGCTGCGATGGCAGAAGTTTTAAGTACCCTAGCAGATTTTGCTTAAGCTTTAAGTATTACAAGCAAAGAAAACTAGTGGACCAGACAATATGGTGATTATCAAACTGTAGAGGTACAATTTTTGAAGAACAGTCTTATGCTTAGTTAAAAAGACATTCAACTGCTTGAAGAACTAGCAATACCTTCAGCAAGGGTATGTAAAGCAGCAATAGCCGCTGAGACAGCGGCCAAAAAAATAAAGTTTGCAATAAGTTTTGGCTTACAAATTTGCCAAACAATGCAGATCGTTGGGCACGACGTTGAGCCGGGGCTCTTTGCCTTTGTCTGGGGCTATATTTTTGGCCAAAGTCGCCATCCGTGTGGACTGGAGACTCTCGACTTGCGACTTGCGACTTGCGAACGGGGACTTGCGACTTCTCGAGTGGCTGATGGAACTCTTTCCCTCGTGTGTGAGTGCCGGCAATTATGGCTGGCCCGAATTGGGGATTCGATCGCACTCGACTCGTGCCACGCGTCCGCATTTACAAGCCCAACAAATTATGGGGATCCCCCGTCTGGTGGTCCATCAAATCTGGCAATACTTCCACTCCAATGTTCCCGCATCCCATCAGATCGACTGCCGGATGGAGGGCTCTAGAAGGAGATCATACATAACTTGACTCCTAAGTTAACATTAATTGATTTAATAAATAAGTCCTGCCCAAGGAAAGTCATTTCATATAGGCATAATTTGCAGATGGTATGTCACCAACAAAGATATAAAACGATTTTAAAACCTTGTCTAACATTACAATTGAAAATAAAAAAAAACTGGTGTCTTCTGCAAGCAAATGTAATCTTAACAGCTTACAAAAGTTTCAGAATTTCACTTCCTATAACAAAGCCATTTAATTTTCTTTACTGCCAAATTATTTTCATACGTTTTCCCAAAAAAAAAAGGGAGACAAACTACGATTTTTGTAACCTTTTCTACATGATGTTTTTGTTTGTAGCGAGGTTCTACTGTATGACTTGACTTTAATATATGTATATTCAAATCGAAAACAAAGACAAAAAGGGTTCGCTGATCTCCGAAATGGAGCAACAATTTTTTTTTCGGTTGTGCTCTTGTTGTATTTATTGTGAAGTTTAAAAAGTTTGCTAACTTTTGCGGTTGGCGATTTATTTTCGGTGCTTTTTGTTGTTATTGCTGTGGCAGGTTCACAACGAACACGACCAGAGTGAAAGAGAGGGGCGTAAAGGGGAGGCAAGGAGAGCAAGGGAGATGGAGATAGAGCGGAGCAGTGGTAACGGGAAACTGTCCAAGTTATCCAGTTATCCATGTGCCTCACGCAGCAGTCGAAACGAGAGCAAAAGTAGCCACCGACATCGCTTGTTTCGGCGCATGTTGCCGCTGCACCGGAAGAAAATACTTTCGATACTAGCATATTTCCCTAAGGATGCGAATGGGGTAAACAAAAAAAATTGTGCTTTCCAAACAAAATTAAAAATTAATAACATTAAAACCTAATTCAATTAAGTATTATCTACAAAAGTAAATATGAATAGCTTTTTGATGGAACAAATTATATGATATATATTTTTTTTCATTTAACTCGTTTAAGAAAATTTTTAAGAACAAATAAAATTACATTTTTTTTTTTAATTTCCAACCTTTTAAACAATAAACTCTTGATTTTAATATTCATTATTATAAGAGACATCATTGTAAAAACAGGAATATAAGAACTAATGAAAAAAGCAATACTAGCATACATTTTTTTGCACCCCTATAAACATTTCTGATTTACTTAAATGCTAGGGAACTAAATCTGAATAATAAGAGTTCGATTTTTTTGTTCTTCATTTATTGTAAGATATTTTTTTCAGGTGTGCCTTGGTTGCTGCTTTTCGCTTTTTGTTTTCTTAGCAGTTTAGCGCCCGCTGTCCATGATTGTCCCCATGCCCCACTCAGGTAGCCCCTGCCCCTGCCCCTGCCCCTGCCCCTGCCACTGCCCCTCGGAGGAGTGTGTCCACGTACCAACATTGGCCTAATGTTGCACATTGTGTGCTGAGCCTGATCTTGTTTATTATGCAAGAAAGCTGCCAAAGTGAGCCAAAGCCGAGCGACACACCGATGTACGAGTGGCGAAGCCGAAACGGCAACAATCGCAGAAAGTAAATTTACAAAAATTTCAATTGAACAAAGTGCTGAAGACTCTTGACCAGCGACAAGAGAAATGGGAAGTTATGGGGACATGACCGGGTTGTGTCGAAAGTATCTCCATGATCACAAAAAACGTTGCAAAAATTGTAGATCCCAAGAGTTCCTACTTGAATAACACTTTAATACGGTTCAAGTCCGTTGAACACTTGAAAGCGCGCTCAAAAGGAATCAAAAACAATAGCATGTATATTTTAAATAAATAAAAAGAAATTGCTTTTATGCATTTATGTATATCTTAGTAAAATCTTAGTATTATTAATATGTTTTAAATAAACATACATATTTTCAAATAGATTTACTTTATTAAAACATGGCAATAATGATTAACACATTACAAAACATTACAATTCATTAAATTAAGCTAAATATATAAAAATGATTGAACACATTAAAATGAAAATTGGTCGTTTTTTTCTGTTTTTTTAAACCTTAAGCCATATTAATAATTGAACAAGTACAAAAGGGGAATCATATGCAAATTAAAAGGTTCAGCAATTAAACTTAATATAAATGCCATTGTATTCCAGACAACGTTTATTATTAATACTTGAATTCAAAATATTTTGTAAGAATACACATAACTGGTTATCTATTGTTGCAATATTAATGAGAGTGACAAATGTAAAACCACATTTTAAATCACATTCAAAATAATTTTTATTTTTTTAACCTGTGAAGAATAATTTTTTGTTGGTTATATATCAAAGTGATTTTTTTGTAATTTGAACACACATTTTTTTTCCAATTAAACATTTGTAATGTTTTGTTTTGGGCGTTGTTTTGATTTTAAATTTCAGAAAAGGTTGCTATCACTTTCACATGTTCACGACGCTCTGTCCATATAAAGTGGCTAATTTTTGGGTCTGTATCATCATCACTTTTGTGTGTATAACGCATACCTTTTGCTAATTTATTGTTTCACTAGCTGGATACACCTCGTTTTTATATTAACGATCGATTGGCAAAATAAACCCAAAAAAAATCACATCGTTATATTAACTGATTAAAATCACATTTAAAGGCATTGCATGCCAGTTACCGTTAGTCGTGTTATGCGATATATTTAACGATATTATTATTCGGGAATTCTGTTATGTTGTTCGAAAAGAACCGCCGTTGGGAAAAGTAGAGCGATTTAAATTGCTCCACACAGCGCGCACCTTGAATTGCGACTGATCGCTGGGAATCGGGGATCTGATAAACCACAGGCGGTACGTTCCGGAATGGAATGGGGAACACAGTGGAATGGAACGGAGAACAAGTGGGATGGCACGAAAGCGGCGGCACAGTCGCAAAGTGGGCGGCACTACTGCGCGTAGGCCTAAATGTTAATGCAATTTGCCTTATGCGCATATGGAACAACGCGATCGGGCTCCTAAGTTGGTGTACGAGGGGGTGGAGATGGTAGGGTGTTTCAGATGGAGGAGTGGAGGCAACAAAAATAACAACAACAACAACACCAACTACCGACTGACGCTGTTCTTGTGTGACATATGGAACTGGGTCGGGTCAAAAGGTAAGTGCTTAAAATTCTCTTTAATGCCGCCAAGCTGCCAACTTGCGGTCATTATAGGGTCCCTTTTTCACTCCACTGGATGGATGGATGATGCCGAAAGTTGGGTAACCGATGGAGTAACCCCAATAAAAAAGCCATTAATGAAGAAGGTGTGCAAGGAACACTTTAGTGGCAAACAAGATTTAAAGGCACTCCTTCAACATAGCGTTAGTTATGTCAGGGATCTAATTTATGCTTGAAACGATTTTAAATACCAAGTTAAAAGAATTTCAAATACTTGTTTGCACAAACTAAATAAATAAATTAAGTGCTTTTTTAATATTATATTTTATTTTATATAAATATTTTGTTTTACAATTTTAGGCAACCTAATGAAGTGATCAAGTAGTTTATTTCTAAGTATAATCAAAAAATGCTTAAAATAATAATTTGTATTTTATGATACACCTAAAAAAATAGATTTTGGGATCAAGTTTTACCTGTACTAGTAGTGGTCAAAAGTTAAAATGTCATACATCATTGAATTTGTCATAAAATTTTTCACATTCACAGCTCAAAATGATAAAATTTTAAACATTTTTGAAAATTTTTTTTTGTGTTAAATGGTGAACTTTAAAAAAAGTGTCAATATTGGCAACAAAAGTTATTTTAATGACAGTTTTAGTCATTAACAGTCAGTGTTTAAGCTGAGCATTTGGCTAAGCTATCATGATAAATCATTTTTTTGTCAAAACTCTAAGAAAGCAAATAACACACATGGTCCTTCAAATTAGTTATAATGCTCAAGGTAACTGGAAAAAATGCTTCTAAGGTATCAGCATTTACCTTAATTCCGCCACTCGATCATCCTTCAGTCCGACCGGACTTCCTCCCCCTGAAATGTATATAGACTCAAAAATATATGGAAGCCCTTGTGTGGGTTCTGGTTCTTTCATGGGCAAGGTCGTCTTTCTTCCATCGAGATGGTTACGGTTCAGTGGGATCGGAAGTGTTTTACTGCCGCCGCTTGGGGGCTTTTGGCTAATCCAAAGCCGAGTCCAAGTCAGCGTTGCAGAACTGCAGTCAAAAGAGATCAGAAGTCGGCCAGGGTGTTATAACTTCGTTGGAATCAGGTCATTCGCGGTTATGATCGCGCCTTACCCCCATTAGCTATTCTTTATCGGAGATGTATTGCGACGCATGCGAGCGGAATATGCATATGATTAAGCCAAAATAAATCAGCTTACCTCAATCGCTGGATCCAGCCTCCATCAGAACAGGTTCAATTTTCAAATAATTTTATTTTTGTATACTTTTGCACTTTTTTTTGGGGATTCTTTCGGCTGCACCATAAACAAAATTATTTAATTTGCATATTAGAAATTTTTGTTTCTCTCGCTTGGCTTTGTTTTATTATTATTTGTTGCTGCTGCTGCTGTTGTTGTATATCATAATTCACTGCTGTATATATATTCTATATGTGTGTTTAGCAAATTCACAAAAACAAAAAGGAGTAAAAAAAAGGAGCAATTAACATCAATTAAATAAGTAAATCTCAGCTCACTGGCAAAGAATGTGGCCACAAAAAAAATGTGAATTACCCGGTATAAATAAAGTGATATATTTGATCAATTCATAAGCCACTTCACTTCACACCCGCTCAGTTTTTGAACGATTCTTTTGCCCTTTTGGCCGGGCTAAAAGCGAGAAGAGGAAATTCGTCAGCTCTGGCCGAAAGCGAAACACTGACTGACTGGCTGATAGAAGCAGACCCGTCTGGAAGCGATCCGGGCCGAAAAATCGCAGACGAAGAAAACCGATCCCCAAAACGATCGTGGTCGAAACGACTGAAAGCCAGTGGAACGGGCCAAGTTAGTGGAAACGAAACACGGCTAAAACTTTGGGGGGAAACTTGGGGGAAAAATATGATAATCATAGGCCTCGGAAATATTAAGCCCTGGATTAATCAGTGGGCGTTCGAAAAAGGCAGCAGAAATAAGTCGGGCACTTGAAGTGCAGCAATTGCAGCCATAAAGGCTTCATTAAGGGCTAGCACATAAATTGGAGGCCTACAACAAAACTATTGTTCACAATCGCGGTGATTTTATTCAAAAAGTTGTTAGTGCTTTAAGGTCCTGAAATACCTATTAAGACTTATTCAAAAATATAAACATATATTAATATACATAAAGAGCTAAAAATGTAACACACAAAAAAATATATAATTTATAAGGATATACTTAGCAATTTTCTAGGGACTTATTATTGTTATCTTATATTTACTAAGAACGTTTACTCCAAAAATGGCTTAAGAATTCTTTAATTATTTTGAAAACAAATATTAAGAATTGAAATTTACTTTTAATACTAAATATTGTTTTTCTTTTAAAAGTAATTATTCATTTTTAGAAAGAATATTAAAATTTGAAAAACAAACAAAAAAACAAATATTAAAAATTAAAATTTACTTTTAATGCTATAATATTGTTTTCTTTATAAAAATATTGTTTACATTTTCACAAGAAATACTTCAATATTAATTAACAGTTTATCTTTATTTTATTGGTTGAATGCTTCTGTAGGAAACTTAAAAATATATTTTACTTCCTGAGAATTAAATTTGGGCTGATTAATATCACTCAACTTCCACTCGCTCCAGTTTAAATTGATCTAGTTTTGTTTGGTTTTATTCAATTCCGTTCAGACGGAAGTTGTAAAATGCTAAAACAAAATACTGTACATAACTAGAGAAAGAAAATAAAACAAACCAATAATCGAAATCATTAGACAAAGGCAAACTAAGGCAATGGTTGCAATGAGTCCGACAACAATAACAAGGAATAATACTTGCCGATCGAATCTAATTGGTGGAGCGGGGGTGGCGGGGTATGGGGAATTGTGGGTGGAAGGGGGCGGTAATAGGTGGTGGAGGAGGGGGAGGGGGGTCGGGCAACTCAGTGGAGTCCATTGGGTGCGGCGCCAACGCTAACATAACGGCACAATTATAGTCGCCGTCAGATATGTGCACACATATATCTCAACACTTTAAAAAAAATTCATACGGATTAAAAAGGAAGTCTTAATTTTCAATAAATTTTAAAACTTTCTATAAAAATTTGTTCTACATCCAAACAGAAACAAGCCTGTTTCAATTTACATTTAATAAGGGGATAAGAATTCCTGTGTTTTTTAAGATTATTTAACCAAACAAATTATATTAACTAAGTTTGAAAATGGGGAGTATAAATTGTAAAACCAAGCAAAAACACCTGTTTTCGTGTTTAATAATTATACACACAAACGAATATTCATATTTTGACCAAAACAATTAATTTGCAAAAATTTACATTTTGTCACTACATATAATCATTACATTCTGAATTGTTTTTAATATTTAAATAATCCCAAAAGATATTTAAAAAATAAATAACGATATAAAATGATAATAGATAGATAGATAATAGAAATGTATTCCTTATTTTTCCTGTGTAGACATACAATTTTTAAAAATTAACCTTACATTCAGAGTTGCGTCATTTCATTAGCCATCTCTTGGGACTGACACAAGAATTGGAATTGTTTTCAAAAAAAAACTAAAAGTATAGAAAAGATGAAAAATGTTAAAAACTGATAGTTCACTGAATTTTTTCATGTGCACTTCAACGGTAACAGTCCGCATATGTATATTATAATTTTACAATTTTTTTCCATACCATTTTTCTATCTTTTTTGCCACATTCTCCAAGGACAAACAACATTTTAGTGAGCGACGACGTCGCCGGCGGCTAACGGCACAAACCCATTCCAAGATTGATCTACAAAATACGAAACTTCAGCTCCGAGTTTTTCGCGTTGCCGACTTTCCTTTTTCTAACCTACGTATGGCGAGTGTGTGAGTGTGAGTGTGTATCTGTGTTAGCCAAGTGTGCGGGCGCGCACTAAAACAATTACAGAAACCGAAACAAAAACACAAACTAAGCTCAAAAATAAGGCAGTAAAAAATTAAAATCCAGCTCCGCGAAGAAAAGGTGTGGCAACGTTCTGTTTCTGTGTGTGGTTACTAGACGATTGCTTTTGCCATTGCTATGGATATTACTATTACTATAACTATAACTATTACAGTTACCGTTACAATTTCAAAAGCCGCCAGACCAAATGGCATAAATAAAAAAATGTATTTGAGTTGGCTTTTTATTAACTTGAAGGCAAAACCTCAGAAATTCAGTAGCGCTGTTAAAAGCTTTATGTACCTAAAGCATTTAAAAGTTATCTCAATATTTTACAAATTTGATTAATTAAGACATTAAGTAGCCATTAATTAAGAAAGAAATATACATTTGAAATGAGTAAGAAAAACTCTTTGTTTATTGACTTCATGAAGCAGTTAAATGTGTTTTTGTGAAAGACTTGAAATCGGATAAACTTTTGTTATGTAATAAATGCAAAATTTATATACTTTTTTAGGTTTAATATTTAACAATAGCAATATATCAATTCACATAACTAATAAGTAATTCATTTTTAACATATTTATTTTATTATAATAAATTATTTTATTAATATTACACAATCTCTAGTTTATCCCGGTTGTAAATCCATTTTAATAATAAATATCGATTTAAATTTAGGTGCTTATTAATATGTAATAAATATTAAAGTATTTTTTATGATACAGGAAATGTAGAGAAATAATCAAATTTTAAAAAACTAATCAGTGTTGATATCCTCCCCAACCCAAGCCAACTTCTTATAGTTTGCCAATAAATTCAATCAGAGTTCGGATCGTCATTGATTTTGGCCGACAAATTTATGCTCACCGAGGCGAAATCCTTTTTGGCCATTAAATTTTGGCGCTTGCCAAATCGCTTAGCAATTTATTCAAAGCGACGACGACAATTCACTTTTCGGATATGGATATGGATTCTTGGGACTGGAGTTGGAATCGGAATCACAATCGGGGCGTTTTTTCAGCGGGTTGACGGTGGCTTTTGCGCAATGCCAAAATTTATTGCCAGCCACTTACCCGCCAGCAAGGTCAGAACACTTAGAAGTGGTGCGATTGGTGGTTCTGGTAGTTCTGTTAGTTCTGTTAGTTCTGGTGGTGCAACCGCAGCCATGGTTCCAGGAGTGGGGCATGGGCATGCAACAGGTCGCAACGACGCCCGACCAGGAGCCGCTCCAATGAGTCAGCGGCAGGCCGACTTTGATTTGTGGCACTCCGGGGCGCTTATAAATCAGCCAGCAACTGCACATTCCCAAGGCCGCCACCGCCACCGCCATCGTCATCGCCACACAACCCCAACAAAGGCTCCGGACCCACCCGAAACCCAAGCCCACACACTGAGAAAAAATGTTGGATGTTCTTCACTTACTCAAAAATCTCTTAAGATGTTAAATATTTTTTTAAGTTCTGATCAAGTTATTATTTTGCTTCATTTGCAAAAATTATTGTTTACCAGATAAACAATTTCAAAATAAACCATAGCTGAGTCTGATGTTTTGAACAACAATAAAGCAATTCTTGGGCAGACCAAACAATGTAACTTGTACAAGTTTTTTGTTAAGACAGATATAACCATAAAAATAACATTTTCAAAATAATGTTTATAAAAGTGCAGTAAAATTAGAAAAGGGGTCTAAAATGTATAAAATATCTCAATTAATTTATAATAAAATTATATTCTGCGTGGTCTAAAATTAAACATTCTTAAAATATCTTAAAAGATATTAAGGTTTGTTTCAGTGCACTCTACAATCTTTGCTCTTGATATGATTCAGAATTTTTGGTCGAATTCAAAAAGAGTATGAATAATTTGAAATATGACAATATAAAATTGCGATAATTTTTGCGTGTGCATGAAGACCCATGGAAAACCCGCGCAAAGGTCAAGTCAAGTGAAATTGGCCGGGGACAAAAGCGAGAAAGCAGGCGACGGAGGCGAACAGAGAAGAAATTATGTCAAAATTTGAATTAGCAGCTGGGAAAATAAAGTGGCGCGGACAAGACAATGCAGGGGCATAAATTAATTTTTCCTATCAGCTGCAGCCGCGGAAAAGTGCATTCGCTTTTCACTTTCGTGTCGAGGTTGAGGTTTGAATTGGATTGGATGGGATTGGATGGGATTGGTCGGGGTTTGTGGTTCAGTTTCCAGCTGTTCGCGAGAATTATTTCAGCGCGATAAAGATGTTGGCCAGAAGTGGTTTCCCTTTTTGCACTGCGGTTTCGCCCTTGGCGTGCGGTGAAAATTAATTTTCCCAGCGACGCCGAAGAATGGGGAAAACTGCATTAGAAATGAGGAAAAACAGTCGCCCGTGAAAATTGGTTTTCGGTTGGCTTTTCCCCATTTCAGATTCCTTTTTGCTTTTTCGTGCAATCTTGAAGATATTTACTGGTTTTTCCTGATTTCATTTTACATTAAGCTTTGATCGTTTGACACAATAAATTATCCAATACATTTTGCAGTCGATTAAACTACAAACATTATTAAATTTTTTAGCCCTTATATTTAAAATTTACCGCCATTCCATCTCGAAATTAATCGAATTACATTTTCGATATACGTTTGGTAAATGTAACGGTATTTTTTAGTTAATTTTTTTAATCAAATTTAAATTAAGCGGAAATATGCCTGTTATACCTTAAGAAAATAATGAAATTAGACTAAAAATCAATAAACTTGTAATTTTTGTTGAGAATCCAAGCAAAAACTTATCTTAAAGTTCAATGCATTTATTAAATATAACTCTTTACCTACTAGCTTTATACGCCAAAAGCTGGCATCACTGGTCAGCTGATCTTTGGATCTTCAAGATAACTATTAGTTACATTCCCATTCTAATAAAAATTATTTACAAAATCTCTGACAATTTAGAAGCTGGCCTGACTTGTTTTGTCAAAAGAGTTACAAGAAAATAAGATCCCCTATTCGATATTTAAGTTTCCTACAAAAATGAGCACGAAACCTCCGGTTTATTACAATGCGGATGCAGTGCGTCGATTTCTTACCTGGCCGCTGGTCAATAATGCGGTGGAAACGGCACTCACGGCAGTAGTTAAGCACCACTGTCAGGAATTACCTGCACAATCCTTTGCCATCCAACCGAAAAGGAGTTTCACCGCCTGCGGTGATCATTCTGGAAAGGTTCTGCTCACCATGCCTGCATTTGTGGGAAACTACAGGCTACAGGCATCGCCGGAATGCTCTCGGGAACTGGGCAATCACCGCTCCACACTGGCCTGCAAGCTGGTTACCTCATTCAGGGACAATCCCGAGCGGAATCCGCCGTTGCCCAGCATCCATGCCCATGTCCTGCTGTTCGACAACCAAACCGGTCAACTAGCTGCCATAATGGAGGGCACGGATCTGACCACCTGGCGCACTGCATCCGCTTCAGTGGTGGCCACCAAGCATCTGTACTTCCGGCGATTTGGAGTCCAGGCGGAGAAGGAAATGCCCATCAACGTGGCCATCGTGGGTTGTGGCGTACAAGGGCAGATCCACGCCGCCGCCTTTTGTGCGAACTTTCGGGTGAGGAAACTCAATCTGTACAATCGAACGGAGGCGAAAGCCCAGGAAATGGCGGAGCAACTGCAACGGGAACTGGGAACCGAAAGCGGAACGCAAATTCTGGTGTGCCGGAGTGCCAATGAAGCTTGCCAGGATGCCGATGTCATCTGTATTGCCACGTACTCCAAGGAGCCGCTCATTAACATTAAAGATCTGAAAAGCAAACAAGGCGTGCACATTAATGGTAATGGAATATTATTATTCAATCAATCAACGACTTACCTTCCAATTTCAGCTGTTGGAGCTGGTGTAGTTCACTTCTCGGAGGTATCTCCCGATATTTACCACCAGGCTAAGGTCTATGTGGATTGCTATGCTAATGCCGAGGCCGAATTGAAAGGTTTTCCAGTCCCGATCTCTGCTGAGCTGGGAGCCATCCTCCTCGAGGGAAATTATCCCAATGAAACGGACATCTCCGTCTTTCAATCCATGGGTAAGTTTTTGATTGATAAATCAGCATTTCAGAAATATAGCTATCTCTGTCTTTTCCAAAGTGTAATAACAACTATTTAAAAGACCAAAAATGTTATAAAAAAAATTCTCTTACATCTTGTTACATTTTATATTCAATTGTACCTTTAAGCCTTTAAAAAATAAGATATATATCTTATGCAACTCTTGTAACTTCATCAATAGTACCTCTAATTTATAGTTATTATTTTTACAGGCATGGCTTCGGAAGATGCCTGTGTGGCCCAGGCGGTGCATGATGCCATCGTCTCCAGCGCCGATGACTCCTGATGGGCAACCCAAACCACCAGCTTTTAAACCTTTCATGTGTATATATTGTGTATATAAAAAAGCAATTGGAAACATAACAATCGGTTCGCCTACAAACTACAACAAACCCGGAAAGTCGGCGACGTCGTCGTCACTTCCAGATCACAGTCACATTCGTGTCCTTCTCGATGTCCCGCTCGATGGTGCAGGGCGAGAGGCCCGTTTTGCAGCATATCTCGTCGAAGCTGATCAGTCCGGTGTACATCTTCTGCCGCCCGGAAGGCACTGAGCCCGTGAACACCGGATACTTGTGGATGCAGCGAATGAAGCGGTGCTGCAGGCCAAAGATCACCATGCGCCGCTCATCGATGTTGTGGTGCTGTGGGCACAATCGCTGGCAGATGGCCCGCAGGGTGACGCCGTGCGTCATCGAGGCGTAGAACTGGAAGATTCGCTGCACACTGGGCAGCGTTTTGTCCGGGCGCAGGGCCACGTACTTGCGGCAGGCTCCGCTTAGCGCCGCACTCTGGATGAGATGCTTCAGGTTCTGGGTCATGTACACATTGCTGTACTTGAGGATGGGCAGCAGCTGGACGACGCCGTAGTAGACCAGGTTCTGGATGCATGACTTCACCAGATCTGTTTCCACATCCGCCTCGGCTGCTATACGGGCAACATGATTGATTCCGTTAATGTAGGGCAGAATCTGGGCGGGAAAAACAGTACAGTTAATTGGGGCTATATAATATATACCATGTAAAGTGGGAAAAGTCTAGCCTTAGCCCTATAACTAGGGCCTTGCTTTGAGAAATCTTACAGCAGTCAATAACCCAAGGGGTTGAAAAGAGTACAACTATACAATATATCCTATATATGGACTTAGCAGTCCATACCCCAAGGGGTAAAAAGCTCTATAAAGTGACCTAAGCTCTAAGCCTAGGGCCTTGCTATGAGAAACCTTAGATCAGACTATTATATCCAGACTATCCAGCCTTTAAAGCCCGCACCTGTTGCGTGGTCAGGTCCCAGTTGTCCAGTGGGGCATCTCGCAGGTTGGCCAGCAGCAGCGGCACCATGTGATCCTTGACCGGCGGCGGATCCGGCTTGTGCATGACGATCTTCAGGTAGATGGTGTTGTCGCCCTCCACAATGGTGGCCACCTTGCGCTCGTTGAGGTCGCGCAGCACCGTCTCGAAGATGTTCTGCAGCCGGCGCTTGTCGTCCTCGCGGGAGAGGAAGCAGGACTCCTCCTCCATCATGATGAGGTACTCGGACAGCTTCTTGACCACCGGCTCGTACTGGACACTCCGCGCCCGCGAATCGCAGACGAAGCACAGGTTGAAAAGGAAGGCGTTGCGGGCGTACTTCTGCTGATCCTGGATGCCCACCGGATAGCCGACGATCTTCACGTCCATCGCGTTGACGGTGAGAATGCAGCGCTGCAGGTGCTGCTTGGGTATGATGTACACGTTGATGGCGTCGAACACGTCCTTGGATATGTAGTTATCGGGAACCTATGGCGTTTTATTCAGACACTGCTTATCACGATTGGACTGGCCGACAATGTGTCATGGGAACCGGCTCACCTGGCAGCTTATCTTGCAGCCCGCCGTCGCATGGAATTCGCTGAGGAAGATGCACCGGATCTTGCCCTCCGTGCTGCCATGAGCTCCTCCTCCCGAGCCACCTGCTCCTACTCCTGCTCCTGCTCCATTGGTAGCCACGCCCGCCGTTGCCGCCGCCGTCGGCGCCTCGTTTGTGTGGGAATGCATGCTGTCCGCTCGGTCCCAGTATCACCGCATCCGCATCCGCAGCTCCGGCATCCGCGTCCAAGTCCAAAGGCACCGCTAAAGATGGGGAAACGTCGATGCGACTGGTTGTGAACTTGGATTAGACAGCCGAGTTTCCAACCGAAATCTATCACAAAAACATACTAAAATATACCACAGGGTTTAGTAATATTCTTTTTTTTTGCACATCAGTGCTGTCAGGTGTTGAGCTCCCGCATAAGCTATATTTTAAATAAAAAAACGGCCAAAATAGGTTAAAAACTAAAAAAGTAAATAAATGCTGTACAAATCTAAAGGTTAATTATGTGATGGTAATCATAAATTCCAAATAAAAAATTTTATGCATAAAAGTAATTTTAAAAAATTGTATCCAGCACCACAAATTAACAAAATTTGTAAACACGAATATAACAAATAAAATGTGCTTGCCTCAAATAGACTAAGTTGGCACCACTATTAAACATTAAGCTCCGATTGTAAATCTGTGAATGAATTTTAACTCAATAATTAAGGAAACATTTTTTAACCACTGCCATTAATACTCACTTACATTGAATGGCAGTTTTGTACTTTTTGTTGTATAAATTTTTTAAGCTGTTAAGGTTTGTTATACTTAATAATAAGTATTTTTTTTTTTTAACATTTATAGTTTTTTAACTCACACAATCAATACGTACATTTACCGTTATATTTTCCGTTCTGGTTTATTTCAACGCCCGTTATCCGGTCACACTTATTGTTGCCGACTCAAAATGGAAACGTGAGGATTTTGTTTACAATATCATTAAACAATAAATAATAGATTGAACATTTTTATTAAATTCCGCAGGATTAATCCCACATTCTCGTACCTCACCAATTTGGAGGTAATGCAGATTCTGCAGAAGATCAAGAGCACCAAAAAGAAGTTTGGCATGCGCAACTTGGCCACGGTTACCTATGAGGTATGTTTATTTTTCCGAAATATACACCTGATTGATAGTAAATTAAACATGAGTTGCAATCCACAGG
This sequence comes from Drosophila gunungcola, assembly GCF_025200985.1. NCBI lineage: Eukaryota > Metazoa > Arthropoda > Insecta > Diptera > Drosophilidae > Drosophila > Drosophila gunungcola. Next base: position 402,023 of record NW_026453234.1, read on the forward strand.
CTCTACAGTATCTGGAGGAGTCGCCCTGCAAAACCCAATCCCGCGAGAACATCGTCAACTATGTGAAAGACCTTTCTTCGTATCGCCTAAAGTCCCACGAGATCCTGCAAATGATCAACGATCCGCCGACAAGTGCCCTCCACACGCAGCTGGTGAGGATTAGCTACAGGATACAACATGAATACCATGTAGACTAGGGTCTCACAGAGATCCCTGAATATCAACCTAGCTCTGTTTTCAATTGATTGTTCTGGGTCAGGCATATTTGTGATTTAACTATTTTCACTACAATTTTATAAACCTTTCCAGCTTATCGACGACAACAAGGCTCCACTTACCGATGAGGAGAACGAGAAGATCATCCAGCTGAGCTACAAGCACTTTCATGGAGCAGAATCTAAGGAGGCCACTAAGGAGACTCCAGTCGAAAAACCTGCAGAGGCAACTGCGAAGACAGCTGGAAAACAATCTGGGAAGCGTGCTGGCCAAGCCAAGGAGGCAGAAAAGGTAACCGCGGTTAAAGCCACTGCAGCGGAAGAAGCCACTCCAGCAGCAGAGACTATCCCACCAGCCGATGCTCCCTCGACATCTGAAATCACTCCAGAAGTCACATCCAACCCAGCACAAGAAGCAGAAAAACCCGGAGAGCAGCCAACGAAATAACCCAAGAGCTTATTACGTTTAACGTTTCATATTTTTATGTTTGATGTAGCGTATAAAATAAGCTAAAAAATTTATTAAATTATTTATGTTCGCTTCTGGTCGCCCAAATCCTCAATGACGTCCTCGTCGATTTCGGGCCACTTTTCTGGTATGACATCGAACAAGTCATCTTTGACGTCGCCCTGAATGACGATCTCATCTTCTCCGGTCACCGAAGAGCCGCAGGCGAACTTGGTGCCGAAGAACTTGGCGGCCACCTTGAGATCAATGTCTGAAAAGGACAAAAACGATTCTTAGCAAGGTGGAACTCTGTTCTCTTCGATCTTTTATCTTTCTTAAATATTCGAAATCAATCACAGAACATAAATAAATTAAAGTTGTTGAATTTTTTATGAAAATAAAATAAGAATGATGTTCAAGCAAGATCTGGTTGTTTTTAAAGAAGCAGACAAATCTATCTTAAATGTTTTTATGATTTTAGCCATATTAAGATATAATTGACTATGATTTATATTAAAATAATTAAATGGGAATGATGGGTTAGGAAGATCTCTGTGTCTACTTAAGAGACCTATGCTAGACAGCTCCTGTTCCATTCTGTTCTGAGTTTTAAATGTTTAAGTATCAACACATATCTCAAGTCAGCGTTACTTGGAGACGTTAGCCGTGGCTATAGGACATACCGAAAGTGCTTAGTCCTGTCACCACGGTGACAGACTTCTTCTTGCCGCGGGCAGCCCGGGAGACACAGATGCGCTTGGGCACGTCCTCCTTCTTCTTGACGCGCAGCAGTCCCTTACCGCCGCGCTTCTGGCGCTTCTTGTCGTCATCCGTGCCGTCGGCGGCGGCTGCCTCCTCCTCGATCTTGAGACGCTCAAAGTCATCCGGCATGTGGCGCTCCAGCCAGTCCTTGCACTTCTCGTACTCCGGATAGTACTCGCAGTACTGGGGATCGAGTATAAATGCAGGATATTCGTTATGTGTAAGAGTTTTTCGGATTCGGATTGCTTACCTCAATGGGCATCGTGCAGTGGCCGCAATACTTCATCTGGATCGGATAGGTGACGCCATCGCGCGGACCCACCTGCAGGCGGTCTGCGACGCTGTGGGTGCCCACGTCCTCGTTCGTCATTGCGGATCGGATTGACTGGTAAGGATGTCTGCTTTAAACTATTGCAATAATACAGAGACGAGAATTGAAGAACACAGATGATTTTCGCACAGCACACCTCTCAGCCAGTGTTGCAAGTCGCCGGTTTTTGACTTGGTGCAGAGAATATATTGAAATGTACAGCTATCTAAAGATACCGCAAATATACCATACAAAATGGAGTTAATATATTTATATATTTCAATTATAATATATTTCTTAAATTAAAATTAAGATATTTTGATATTTTGAAAAACAAAAATTGATTAATTGATTGTATAATAATTTATATATTTATTTTAGGTTGACTTACAAGAATTGTATTTTTCTAAGTACTCAAAAAATTTATGAAAGCATGGAATTTGTTAAACTTGACATTAATATTAACATTACCTATTCGATTTAATTAGTTTCAAAACATTTAAAAGAAATGATTTAAAAATAATAAAAAGATAGCTGGCCACACATATAAATACCGCGAAGTAACCGTAAAAACGGCGCTATCCAACACTGCCCCAAAGGCGCCATACAATTTCATTTTTTTTGCCGGTTCCAAGCTATTTTCCGCAAAAAGTAAGCACAGTAGGCTATAAATTAGTGTTATTTATATGGGAAAACGAATACGACAGCTTCTACAGCTCGGTCAATAAGCCACCATCACTGTTTTTCCGCAATTCCTGGTTATATTTCATAAATTGGCTGTCTTTTCCATCAGTTCGCAGCAAACTTCGTTCACACCAAAGCACAGTAAGTTACCAAATGGCCACAGACAAAACTCCAACCCATGTTGCCTCAGCGGTCCTGAAGACCAGCTCGCGATCTGCAAAAAGACTGCGCCGGCGGCTCCGTCGCTTGACCTCCGCCGAGCTGAGCGAGGAGAAGTGTCCAGGTCGCCACCAGCAACATCAAATGGGTCGCAAGGGTGCTCCACTGTGGGCCTGGGGCCTGCTCCTCATCATCTGCACAGGATTGGGGCTGTGCCTGCAGCTAAACGACGACCTGCTGGAGAGCTACAGGATCCAGTACCACTCTATTGTCCACAACAGGGAGAACTATTGCGATCGCTCAACTCAGCTAAGCAAAATGGTAACGCACGTCCGCCAACACGTGCTGCACCAGGAACAGGCCTTGGAGCAGCTGGGACAGGCGCTGGACAATAAAACCTACCAGGTGATTTAGGGGGACTTTGGAAACCTGAATCCTGACTTTTCCATGCCAGCTTTAGGATATAGTTGTCCGACTTCGATAGAACTTACAAAAACATGCTAAAATAGATTAATCCAAACAAAATCTTTTAAAACATTGAAGTTATGTATGTAGCTTCTGGATATATGTACATTGTTGTCCAAATTCGAAAGCACTTACAAACATAATGCTTATATTATCAGATTAATGCCATTAATGTGCTTTAATCCCTTTAAACATTGAAGTTATGAAGTTATGCCTCTTTAGTCCGATCTTTTCTGTGCCATCTATGTGTTGCAGTGGTCCGTATGGAACGATTATTATTAGGGCAATGCTGCAATATTGATTTTTCTAATTTTCTTAATTTCTATAACACAGATCATTGCGCTGGTGGGTTCCTCTGGCGTGGGCAAGAGCCAAACGGCGCAAGTGATGCACGATTATTTTCCCTGGTCGGAAAATGTGAAGACGCTCTCGTGGCGCGGCTCTCGATCTGTCCACCGGGTGCAGAGCATGCTGGGCCACCTCGCCCTTTGCGGCCAAAATCTTATCCTGATCGACAACATGATCCCCGCGGATGGACAGTATGTGCCGGTCTTCAATGAGCTGCTAAGGGGACGCATGGAGATAGCCAATAGCACAAAGCAGCCGCACCTGATACAGTTGACCATGGTGCTCATCTTCAGCATAAATCGCCAGCAGGCCGAGGATGTCTTTGAGGCTGAGTTGGAGACGCTGAAGCAACTGCCACGCACCCATGTGATCACCTATGCGGCTCTGGAACCCATACATCTGTTCGACTGCATCAGCAGGGAAGCCAAAATTGAGGAGGTGCAACTGACAGATGAACACGTTGAGGAAATAATCAGGGGTAGTGATGCCCGGTGGTCTGGCTGCAAGTCAATTCGTGCCAAAGTTCTGCTCTACGGAAAACCAATAACCGACGAGAAAATAGACAAAGCAAACCCAACAGACTGATTCAAGACTCGCAACACGCAAAAGTGTTTCAATGTAGAAAATATTTAAATTATAGTTAGGCCATATCAAAGACAATCCCGAAATCCACACGTGATAGAGAGAAGTTACAGTAGTTACAGTAGAAGTTTTTCAGGAAATACTCTGTATTGTAACTCCACTTATTTTAACTGTAAACTAAGTAATTTAGGCAAATCTCAATGCTTGTTCCTGTGCATTACTTATGTAAATGTTCAACGAAAGCTTTGCTTTTTTTTTAAATGGTAAATTCTTGTGTTTCTGTAATGTAAATGATTAACAATGACTTTCTATGTTAATAATATAAATTATATAGACATGAAATAAATATATATAGAAAACGATTTGCAAGTCCCAAATAAAAACAACTGATATAACGTATGTAAAATGCTTGTTGGCTGATAAAAGAATTGCAGTAACATAAACTTACTAATTGAAATCACTTTTCGTTAGCTTAAAATTTACAATAAATATGAACATTCCAATTTTGAGATCGTACCAAAAAAATGTATTAAAAGTAAACATTTTTTAATGTAAAATAAGCTTTATTCTTGTTCTAGAAAACGCGTTAAATTATAAAAGCTTTCCTTACACGAATAATGGCATAACATTTTGTGAGTTTTATTAGCTCTTGGCGCATCCCAGAAAGTATGCTACTCTTCCGAACCCAGTGCTCCACTCCCACGACATTAAAATAAGCAAATGGCCACGCGCTGTTGCTGCTGTTCTGGCTTTTGCCTTGTTTTCGCTTTATGGCCATTGCAAAGACGCTCTCCGTTATCGGGTAAATCCGGATAACGGGCGTCGTGTGGCGGCCCGATTTAATATTTTACGGCAGCCATGGCCTACAAACAGAATCGGCGAACCAAGCCCAAGTCAGTGCGGTGGGCTGGCTGTCCAGGGTCAAGTGCGTTTGATTGTTTTTATTGGCCATTCGCACTCGCGGTCCCGCAGGCGCACACGACGTATGCGTGATGTAGGTGTACATGGGTGTTCCATTGAGACGACGACCCACTTCCGGACGAGTCCGGGCTCCGACCTTCCGGAATACGCCCGCCGAATGCTGATTCCCCCACTTTGTTGTTTTCAGTGTGCTCTGTTTTTATTTCTTTTTTTTTTTGAGGGTGCTACGATCAGTGAATCTGAATCGCATTTTTGAGTATCTGCATCGGCAATTAAACAAAATGTGTACAACTTAATTTGACAATTAGTTAAACAATGCGAATAGCGTTGGCTAATTGGTGACCAATTAGCCGAGGGCTTTATAAATTGTTGCAGCCGCTGGGAATCTTCCAAAAACTCACAAAATGGAACAGTGGATAAACTGGAGTATTGGCTTGTTGTGCATTATGCAACTCCTGCAAAGAAGTTGGGTACGTTTTATGCCTTGAGCACTTGTATATCCTTTGATTTTTTATTTTTGCAACGGATTTTATATATTAATTTTCGTGAAACTTTTTTTATACACCCGGATTCCCACATTTAGCTTTTAGAAATGCAAACAAGTTTGAAAATGTTGTTTTCTATAAAAAAAAAAATAAGATAAATAGTTCATTTTTGAGCTTAGAAATGATTTAAAAAGATTTTACTCCAATATATATTTTGTCTTAAATTTTTTTTTTGTTTTATAGTCACCTAAATAAAGTATAAAAAAAGGACCTTGTGAGAAACTTACTTTATTTTCATAACTTTTTAGAGCACCAACTACGAGCTAATCGTTGACGAAAAGACCATGGACATCCATTGCGATGCCGAAGAAGACCAGGGAAACACACCGATAAGCCAGATCTTGGACATTAGCAACATTACCTTCAAGGTGGCCGACGACCTGGAAACCTTGTTCTTCAGTGGGGACATCAAGGTGTTGATAAAAGTGCCAAGTGGTCCGATTGCCATGCAGGTCGATATGTTTCGCTGGAAACGAAGCCAATGGCTGCCAACTCCTCTTTCCTTGAAACGTGACAGCTTGTGCAGGGCTTTGTCTAATCCCACGGAGATCTGGTATCCCGTCTATAGGAAAGTGCCCAAGGATCAGATGATTTGTCCGCCCAAAAAGGGGGTGAGTTCGAAACGGGTTCTTAAATGCTTACGTAGTCTCATTAAGATTTGGTAATTTACATAAATATTTTTCAACTACATTGTAATAGTTTATATCTCAGTTTCTTTCACAATATTTAAAATATATGTTAATTTTAACATTTGTTTGAATGAAAAATATCAAAAGTTGGTGGGGTCAAAACCTGTTAAAATTATTTTGTTTCACTTGTATGTATGGATTCTAATTTGTGACCATTTTCAGCACATTTACACCCTGAACAACGTGAGCAACCATGCCTTTGTGAACAATATGCCTCGTCTGGACATTGCTGGCGACCTGAAGGCCGTGTTCCAGCTGAGCTCGGGGAATTTAAAGACCTGTGCCGCGGTCTTCTTCAAGGTCTACGCCAAGTGAGGAGGAAACGGGAGCCCTGACAATGGACGGAGTGGATCTCGAAGAGATCCCGCTGTTTGCCTAGTTTATAGTACGCGGCTGCTCTACTTTTATGGCCTGATTTGGAGGTGTTTGCTCGGCTTCAATGGCGCGTCCCACTGTTTATGGCTCTAACTAAATGATTTGCAAATAAAGCGAAATATTTCATATTCATGCACTCGCAACAGAATGCCAGAAATGCTTACTTCTCCATTTGTCAGTTGCTCGCTTATTTTGGTTATTTCTGGTGGCGCTGGCGATAAGCCCCTCCACTCGAAATGGGAACTTAGCCCAGTAATCCTCTTCTGGTATTTGCCAAAAGCTCAGATGCGGCGCCATCCCCAGATCACAGTCACAGTAACCTACACCTCCACCTCCACCCCCATCTCCACTTCTACATCTACATCCAAATTCACTGAACTCATTCGCAAATGCGCGTGACGATTCCTCCGCATATGGTGATTTTGCAGATCTCGGGAAATTTACAATGTTTGCGCATTCGGGTTCACCGGGTTTTCTTATTAAATGAATTGTTAAATGCACGTGGTGTGCAATAGTCATGTGAAACATTTGTGGACTTCAAATTAAGCAACTTACTATCCTAAATAATAATAATAATATTTATTGTATATATATGTATAATGACTTTAAGGATTTATTGGAATTTTATGGTAACAGTTTACTTCTAAAGTAGATAGAGTTATAGAAAATAATTAATTTATGTAGTATCCTTTTGTGTAAGGTCATTAAATTAATCCATTAAAATGATTGGTTCCACTCTATTTATCGCACAAATCTGTGGCAATACTATAGATGATGAAATATATCAACCTGCTGGGAGTTGTTAACGCACAGTTTCCGCTTTCCATGAGATGTTATAGAATACGTATGACTCTATTTGTTTTCTGGGCTGCTATCTGTTTGCCTCGCGCAGTGTCGTAATACAATAAACAAGCGATTAGCTGACGAAAGTCAACTCACAACAAACGATAAATTCAAAATATAAATGGTAATAAATCTGCACTCGACCCGGCATATTCCGTCTGTTTGCATATTTAATTTTGAGTGCTATTTGAGGTTGATTCCGCTGGATCGCTCCCGACTACAGGGTACTTAAGTGTTCGATATAAATACGATTTTGTGGCCCAGCTGGCAGTATCAATATGCGATCGAGATCGATTCGATGCGATTACAATGCCTTGGACTAGACTGGCCAGAATACAGTGCGGTTCGGCACTGAAAGCCTTAAATCTAAAATATTTATTTAATTGTTCAGCTTGCAGTTTAAGATGTTCATTAATTTAAAAAATGGTACAGAGCAACTAATAGCATATATTAATAACCAATTCAATGTTCAACATTTTCAAATACTTTTTACTATTCAAATTAAATTGTCTATGTAATTAAATTAAATAAATTTTGCTTACGAAAAAAGGATTGTTTTAAAAACCTGCTTTTCAAATTCTTTTCAAAGGTAATTTTCTCTTGTTGAGAATAATTTAAAATTGCCTTATATCTAAAATGTATAAAATACGTTCTTATGTTTTCCCAACTTATAGTCAATTTCCCGATAACATTACCATCCTGCAGCCGCACTGTTTAAATGCAAATCTCAAGTCGAATGCTCATGCAAATGCAATAAAATCGGAATTCATATGCATCAATTACAATGTGTATAATAATGGTCACAGCTGATGTGAGCCGATCGAATGTGTTTGCATCATAAACACCCGTATTAACTAACCAGCAACAAACACCGCTTTGAACTGGTGTTGACCCGATCTCACCGGATTCAAAGGCTAGAACCTTATATGGGTTACGGCTGGGACTGGACGCAAGTCTATTTCCAGGAGATGAAAAGGCCATTTTGAATTAGAAGACATTAGGTGTAATGCCTTTAAAAAATGTTTTAAAAAATGTAAGTTTTACCCACATCTAAATATCATGATATGACCATGCTAAAAGTGCCATGCAAATGTTTTAAATCAAAATTTTCGTATTTAATCAAAACTATTTATATTTTCCGTCTGTCATTATCAGTGCACGATAATGCCTAATCTATATAACTCCCACCAATTCCCAGAACATACGATTAACGTCAACATTTCGACAGAAAGAAACACGCACGCATTTTGATCTAATGTGCGAGTATTAATTCCTATAAAAATATATATTTGTGTTTATTTTTATAGCCTGTATATCTCCACGTGTAACTGTATCTGGAGCTGAAACTGAAACCGTATCTTTTGGATCCGTGTGCGGCATTTAATGCTTGCTAAACGCCAAGCTGCACTTAGGAAAAAAAAACGTTATAAATGTAAAGAATACGTTACTATTTCTGTCCTAAAAACAGTCCTATACCTTTTGGTATTACCATAAGAACTTTTGGTTTTATTTTAAGAACGGATTTTTAATACCGCTGTTCTTACTAACGGTCTAATATTAGTAACACGTTATAGAGAAAACAATTTGTTAATGTATTTCCAGAGTTACTATTTATTTTAATAAAACGAAGCGGTATAAAAATGACAACCAAACGGAATTATTTTATACGCAAATGGTTTGGACTCGCCTTCTTTGAACTAATGGTTTGAAAATTATAATTAAACGTAATTATTTGTTACACAAATGGTCCAATAGTTTTCATTTATGAACAAATAGTTTGAAAACAAGACCAAACGGATATTTTTTTTACACAAACGGTCGACTGTTCTTAATTTAACACTGAAAGGTTAAATTTAATAATATGGTCTTAAAACTAAGAAAGTTCCGGTACATCATGTAAGAAATTTGGTCTTATTGGTGGGACATTCTATTTATTTGCATTTCGTAACAATTTTTCTTGATTCGATTTTTTGTTTTTTATTCTCATATTTACTTAACTTTTACTGTTAGTTATATGAACGGGATAAATAAAGGCGCCTAATTCATGCAATTTAGCAGACAGGGCCAATGCGACATGCATATATTTATACAAATATATAGTAGTGGGTATCTGAACGATGTGCACACAGGGTACTTGGCTACTGTTTCGTATATAACTCTATAAACTTTGTTTGTTCGCTCGTTCTGTTTATTCGCCTGTTTGCACTCCAAACTATTCTCTGGAGGGTGGCAATGCAAATAATTAAAGCCACGGGATATATCTGTTTGCGATTATGAAATTAAACAAGCTAGAGCTTCTAGGATTAAGTTAACTATTTTTAGTTTTAATAGTTCCTTACGACACGTGCTGTTTTTTTAGCCATAAAATGGAACTATTTCCCTTTGTTCTTACTAAACCAAGTAGTAAGTTTATTCTTTGGTTAGTAGTTAAATTTTTAAATATTTACATAACACCGGTTTGAATTCACGTTTGAGCTTGTACAACTTGTTAGCAGATTAAAATTTGTAATTCGTTTTTTTTTTTGTCCGTTAAAATTTGTATGTTACTTGCCATTATATTGAAAATATAGAGGCCAACAAGATTCCTTGTAAATTCCCTATCGAGGGCATTCAGCCCATTGGGTTCGCTACTCCACAATCATTTCCTGCCACCTGACGTTGCACTTTTAATTTGTCGCATGTCGTTGCCGTTACAGCTACTCTCCAAAAAACACCACTCATCCGCACCCACTGACAGCCGCCCAACCACCCAACCACCCAACCACCCACTCTCATTTGATTAAATAAAGAAACAGCATTTAATCAAAATGAGAAAAGCAAACACGTAGAGTACACACTGTGGGCCATTCGTTGTTCGCATTTCGTTTATTAAGCAAATAAATGAATGAGAAGAGTATTAAATTAATTAAATAAATAATATTTTCAGGAACAAATAAATAAATAACACATTTTATTGCGCAAAAAGGCAAACAAGCGAATGTTGAGACGACACGCAAGTGGAAGATTCAGTTTTTGATGGTCAAAACATGACTGGAAATGCAGCGACCATTAAATACCCATCATAAAAGTAAACTTATAAATATAAAAAAAGAGCTCTAAAAATATATGCACTATTTTTGGGATAAAATAAACGTTGCTACTTTTTGTTTCGGCCGATCAGGAATTCGGTAAATGGACACAAGAAAATTGCCAAAATAATCTTTATATATATTTAGAAAAATCTAGATTATAAGGTGGTAAGCGTTAGTATTTATTGCTTTTTAAGTGTCCAAAACCGGATCAAGCATAAATGTGTAGTACTTTAAACGGTTGAAATCGCTTCCTATACTCTTGCATAATAACGAAAATTCCCAGACAGTTATGGATTCCGGATCGCGGAGTACGGATCACGTGACCCTGACTTGGACACGCTTCGCTGAGTTGTCTTTATTATTTGCCTAAACCATTTTCAATTAGTTGTATGCAATAATTGATAGATTAACTAAATATGGCAATCATGCACGCGCTGGTGAAGGTTCTCAGACTCGCCAGATTGCCGGCTTGCTGGATTGCTGGATTGCCGGATTGTCAGACTGACTTTTGGGGGCCCGGGTAATTTGTCCGTAATTACGGCCATCACCTAATTGCCCAGCTATCATTGTGTAAACGGTACAGTGGATATAGGGAAGCCGCATGCTGGAACCCGATCGGCGATCATTTAGCCGGGCCGAGATCACTCCTCCATCATGGCTGAGTGGAGCCAGCTAAATGATCGGCCAGTTGATTGAGCAATTAGGAAGTCCAGGGAGCCCTCATCCAAATCAGGCGATGGTTTCCATATCCGCGTGAAGCAGATCGATTTACGAATCAAAAGAATAAGTTAGATGATCCAACAAATGATATCTAATGGCTTCAAGTAAATATAAAATGTTTTATTTGTTCACCATTAAACAATAAAAATGTATAAAATAAATAAATAATGTTAATTTAGTCCCTTAAGTTATTTTCCCATTAAGCTGCCATGAGAAATATTCAAATTATTAAGCCCTTTATGCTTTTGTGTTCTTAAATTTGCATTGACATTTTAATAAATTACTAAAATATCGAGCTTAAATCTGAAATTCTTCTCATTCAAACTGATCACTAAATATTTATAATAATGATTCATCCCAACATATTTAATACTAATTAAGACTTAATGAATTCTAACTCTTTTGCTCTTTTTAATGAACTTAATTGATTAGAAACTTGTTTAAAATTATGCCAAATTAGCTTTCTTGATCTACGACCAATAAACAAAATGTACGCCTTATAGTTTTTTGTTGGCTATTATTAAATTAAATATGTATAGGTGATTTTGTTGACTATAAAAAAATCTAGAATGTTTGATTGTATCCCTGGTGTTGATTGAGTTAAAATTTGATATCCGGCAGTAGTTTGCAGGGTTAAATAATTTATGTCATTAAACAGAAAAGGTTCCTTATTAAAAATATTGTTGTATTCTGTGTAACAAATTTGTAATTTGTTATACTAGGCAGCAGTAAATAAAGTTAATCATTTCTTAATAGTTTTTTTTTTTGATATCTTATATATATTTATATAAAAAAAAGTGATCAAGTGATTTCTAAGCTAGAAATTCATTTATAGTTCTTGCTTTTTGTGTCGCAGTGTAGGCGGAAGGTGCTAGTTCGAGTATCGAAAGCGCTAAATCCCCTTTTGTGAGCTTTGTCTCAAAGTGTTAAAGCAAATTGACTGCAGCCGGGCGGGCGTCATTCCTTAACCCCCTTAACCCCTTTAACCCCTGATGGCCCATGGCCATACACACCCACCGCAACTCGCCAAAAGCCAGCCGACCATGGCAAATAATAAAATGTAAGACACTCGACAAACAAAAAAATGGCCCCTCAAAAATGTCACATTTGCACAAGTGATTAGCGGTGCGTTTACAGTGGCCCATAAAAGTTTTTGGATGCCGGGCGTTAAATTGCCATTTATGGCGGGGGAAGTTCCGATTCTGGATGGCTAAGCCATAAACGATAACTGGTTTGGATTAGTGGCCAAGTTCCCTGGGAATCGCTTTCCATACATTTTATTAAACCTTTCGATTCGATTTTCTAGCATTTACCTGCGAACGGCAAACATTTCGGCGGCTTTTTGAGTTTTGCGGTGGTGGAAAATTTTTTGCAAAGTTCGCGGTTAATTAATATGCAATTAGAGGTTGATATCAATTTGCGCAATACGCAGCACATAAACGGATTTTATTGTTTGTTTGACAAGTATTTTCAAATTTGTCTGTAAATTAGAGCAGAAAGAAATACAAATAGTATAGCTTTCTATTGAATAATAATGGAAAATAATTGTATACTTTTCTTTAAGATCACCTTGATACTTGTTGTTTGTGGACTATTAAAATTTGATAGACAAATAAATAAATAAAATTTGTTTTCTTCATCTGATATGGTAGGGAATTTTTTGCCACAAGGTTTATTTACCATTTAATTTGGTAAATGTTTAAAGCTTATTTGGATGAGAATCTAAATCAAAAGTTACATTTTGATAATAATATATGTGTAAGTGGATTGGCCCGCCTTTCCCTTTGCCACAAAGATCAGAGATCGTGCATCCGACATGGTGGCCAGAATACTGCTGGGCGCTCACTGGATTCAACTGGATTGTGTTTTTTGTCTGGTTTTCCTATCGAAGACCTACAATTGCTACTGCTACTGCTGCTGCTACTGCCACCTGGCACCGCTAAGGTAAGAGTCGGATATAGACATTTCAATTGAATTGAGTCAGTCATTGGCAATTAACACTATGGACATACATAAGCGCCCGCCAAGAATTTAATTGCCAGCCCGGCAATCAGGCAATCACCTGCCTTAATTGATCTCTCTCTCCCAGATCTACGTGTTCCCAAGATCGTTGGAGGAGAGTGGATAATGGATAATGGGTAGTGGGCAGTGGGCAGTGGAGAACAGAGAATCGGATCGAGATGGAAAGCGTTAGGGGGGTGCGGCTTTCGGGTCTCAGGAATGCCACCGCCTTGGACTCCATTCAAAACCAACTCTGTAACAGGTTCACAGCAAATAAACGCAATCAAAGTGGCAAAGAAAAATGTGTGGCACTTGGCTGGATAATCAGAACGACATCTAGATACTTTAAAGTAATGATTATTTATTTTGGGCCTCACTTAAATAATGCTTTGACATACATCTGCTTTAAGTCCTAATAAATAAATCACAGTTTAACCTAAATAAGGCAAATAATATTTTTTAAACATATTTTATTCTTAAATCGCTGGGTTATATAAACGAAAATAATTTAAGTTTTTATAAGAAGACTTCTACTCCACAAAATATCCAAGCTATTTAAAAAGTAAGGCTAGCTAATATTTAGCACTAACTTTGGCAGAGCATTACATTTCGTAAGACACTAAAAGCCTCTTGGTGTTCTTCAAAAAGATTTTCAATATAATTAATTGAACAGAAATCGAGAGTTGGCAGAAGTAGTTAAATGTCGGAATGTGATTGTGAGGGGTGAGAAATGGAATGAAATGACAGATGAAAGTGGCAGATGTTGAGAATGTGAATGGATTGGAGAGATGGGGGAGAAAGTCGGTTGTTTTTTGAAATGTCAGTTGGGTAATCCGAAAAGAATGTTTACTCGGGGAACGAAAACCCAAGTGTCACTTTATTATGTGCTTATTTTATATTATTTTATTCCCTCGTTCTGTGTTTGATTTATCGCATTGATCTTCTGACCCTGCTAATCAAGAGTTTCAGTATCGTATTGTTGCTAATCTTAGTCGCAAGGTTGTTCTTTAACAGAATGCATTCCAGCTGGATAGACAGAGTCTTAGAACCTGTATCGTTCAGTTCTGCCTGGCTTCCTTCTCTTAGTTACACGGTGGTTAAATAAAGTGGACCGCTTATTATCATCCGAATAAAACTGTTTTTAACTGTTATCAAAAAGCATTAATCAACAGAGCAACAGAATTACTTTATATGACTTGCTAGGCAGCTTCAGGTGTTCTGTAGATCACTAGAAAAATTATTATTAATTCAAATTTAAAAGTACAAAATTCTATGAAGTGTTCTTTGAACTATGACATCTGTAGTTAGAAACATCCCTTAATAATTAAATATTGCAACAATTATTTGGAATATTTGATTTTTTGGCGTTTCTATATTACTGTAAAAACATCTTGTCAGAACTTTTGGCGGAGCAACAGGTCGAATGTGCGATGGATTAAAAACTGAAAAACTAAAATTACTGTTATTTAATTAAGTAAATTTATTAAAATAAATATTTTTTAAGGCAATGTAAACATCTTATTTTATTTACAAACTATAGAACAAAATATGGTTAGAACAGAAAAAAGCTAAATTTAACAACATGTCGTATGAGTAATGTCCTATTAAAATCTTTAAGTCTAAAATAAATTTTTATATTTTTTTTTTTGACTCACCCTAGTATTTTCCTGCTCTCTCGCTCTCTCCTTCTAAGCCTCGTCGTGCTCTCTCTTTCACTGGACGCTGCAGAAACGTGTGGCGAACCCAAGGCCAATTGGCAAATTGAAAGCGGAGTCGGCGTTCTAATTGGAATCCACTTACAACCGCCGCTTCGCCAACAAAGAATCACTCAGATCTATTGCAAAAAAAAATAGATAATAAACAAATACAAGCAAAAAAAAACTTGATAAAAACAATAAAAGCAGGAACTGCGAACAGGGGCTGTGCGGATCAAGAAACTGCCAACCCTGAGAATCCGAGACTTGGACTAAGACACTCTTGTCAGCCGGTTCCACAAATAATAATGCCATGTGCACGCATATGTCCACACATATTCCAACGCCTCTAACGCTGGTCCAAAAAACCACCTATGCTTGTGTTTTCATTTCTTGCGACACGGACATTTTGAATTTCAAGACACATCTGATTATATATTCTTTGTGTCGCTGCTGCTGCTCCTCAGGTTCTTTTTTCCCGAAGTAAACAAATCGGTCAACGGGCAACGGACTCGGGCACGTTTTTGCCAAAAAACGAGAAAAGAAGTTCATTTCGCCAGGCCAATGCATATATACCCTTTCAGGCATACAATATATCAACAAATGAAAAAAATTATCAATTCAGATTTTAATTTTTAAAGAACTACTATGGTTTTTATATAGTGCTGAACAGTACAGACACTTCACGGGCAAAAAAAAAGTTTCAATTGTAAGTGAACAAGTAGAGTAAAGCAATAAAACTTTTATATCTGAAGTGCACTTAAAACTTGTTTTAAAAATAACAAAATTTGTTCAATTCTGTAAAATTTCCCAGTAGTAAAATGTTAATTAAATTTATCATTAAATTAAAAGTCACGTCTAACTACAGTACAAAACTGTCACAGTTTAACTTATCCTCATAAACAACAAATTATCCCTCTATCTATAACTAATAGTTTCGTGTTAAACCGCAGTGCTTAAATCTTTAAGAAAAACACGAATGTGTCAATATCTAATTATGTGGTAATGCTGATCAAGAGTTTGTTTTCAAAGTTATCCTTTAGCGCTGAACAAACCCCTGAACAAAATCAACATACCCGTTTTAAGAGCATGCAAAACAAAAAAGAAATAAAACAGTCGTATAAATAAAACTTCCGCAATGGCAAAAAACTCTCGGCACTTCTTATCGTTCACCAGATGGCCTTTTTGCCTCTTTGCCTTTTTTTCGCTCAGTGATGGCGCTTCTTCTGTTGTCAGCGGGTTGGGTAATTTTTCATGAGATCTCAAAAACCCCGACGAGTTCGAAGAACTCCGAAATCGAAAACATAAACAAAATCCGAGACATATAAAAAATTTGCAAGCAAAATGGCCGACAGGTTTGGCTCACATTATAAACTATTAGAAGCGGTTCAGGTTAACGTTGGCCAACTTCAAGTCGGCCGACTGCACAAGCAACAACAACAAACTCAAAAACAATAACAATAACAAATACTTGCCGAAAAACACAAACAACCACAACAACAACAACAGCTGAGAAGCAACAACAAATGAGCTCGGATCACTGGTATTTTTAGTATGTGGCGCTGATTTACAAGGTGAACGGGTAAGGTAGCCAAGCCAGTTCAAAACCCCAGCGCGGGTCGCTTCACCGCCCCTCTCCACACCCTTAACCCCCTTAGCCGCCACCCCTGGCCATTTTAAACCCACCTGCTCAACGGCAAACATTTCGCTGGCGAGTATTTTTGTAAAAATTCCTAAACCGATAAAAACCGATACGTACCGTTTGGGATTCCAATCCACAGGCAAACATTGTAAACAAAAACAAAGTGCAATTCTTATTATGCTTGTTATTAATTATTTTGAATTTATTATCGGAGTTTTAAACAACATTCAAACTATTTGATAAAATTATGACAAAATATTAATTCTAAAATGTATCAGAATACTAGCTTTTATAATATATTTAAGGGTCAACTGTTGAAAAACAAATTCAGGAAAAATTAAATTTTTTTACTTTTTCAAAAAATTATAATGTAACCTCATATGAATAAAAAATCAAGGGGTGATGGAAAGTTTTGCTCATTGGCTGTAGAAAGCACTCTTTTTATTTTCCCTAGTTAAAGCAATAACAAATTAACAAATACTCATTTTGTAAAAAATGACTCTTTTTCACCTCTGATGGCTTGTGGGTTTCCATCAATAATTAGAAATTATTAGCCGACTCAGTGTACTCTTATCAACATGACGGCAATCATCATCCATCGATTCTTATCGTTCAACGACGTTATCATTTTGGCAGCGTGAGGTGAATGGGGTTTTCCCAAAATGCTTAATTGCCGGCAATCGAAAGAACTATAAACAAACGATATAGATAAACTTGATTTGCAAAATATTGGTTTAATTGGTTGAATAAAGGTATGTTATCTATTATGCTTCCGGAAGTTCTTTATAGTATTTGGAAGGGTCTGGTGATAAATAATTACCCATTTTTCAACATTTATTTTTAATTTTAGAAATTTTTTTTTCTATTTCCAAATTGATAAATAGGGTATTTTCGTTAGCCGCCAATACGAAATATATTTAAATAATTTATTTTGGTCTTACTGAAAAAGAGCATCTTATCGTTGCTCGACTGCGAAACCGATATCTTGTTTTCTAATTAATGACGTCTGCATTTCTTGATGTTTTCGTTTAGAGGAATCACACACACAAAACCAGACAAGCAGAATCGCAAAGGCTAATTAATTAAGAAATAAAAATGCAACTTAAAATTCTTATCGAACTTTGATTGCAAATTATTATCATATTTAGCGGGTGGCATTTGAGGCAGTGATTCATGCACCCCAGTAGATCCAAGGCTGCAGAGGATTGTGGATTTCGGATCAATTTGAGATCATCCTCAGACATCTTGAGACATTCTGTATTTGTATATATCATCTTTGAAGCAGCCAGTCCGTTCCAAGTGTTCAATTGAGTGTCTAAATATAAACAATTATAAATACACGGCTTAGTCAACAATTATTTGTTTACTGTTCTGGCGCAATTGTCTTGATATTTTGATTTCGACTTTGATAAGAGCCCCACTCCATAAAATATATAATTGATTTCAGCGACGACAGACGGAGTGAAGAACTGCTTATAAATAGGAGTGGGAAATCCCTTGACCCGATCATGAGTCCAGGGAATGTCTGATCGTCCTTGGCCTTCACATAAATATTTTTTCCTTCTCTCCGTTACTCGTCTGCCTTGTATTATTTCTGGTCTTCCCTATAAATCCGGTTCAGTTGACATTATCGCTGACTTGGCCCTACAATATCCATGGGCAATTAATTCCTTACTTGAATGTCAAACAATTATCTCATTCATTTCTAAAAAAAAAGAAAAGAAAACACCATGCATTCAACTATTGTCAACATTTTTTTTCAGCTATGATTATTATTTATTTTTGTTGAATCAATACAAATTCAGTATTGTTATTTGTGATTCTTTGTGTCTCTATAGCTATTATTATAATCTTTCTTATTGAATTATTATATTAATCCAAGAAATGTTTATTTGGCAGCTTTTAAGCAATACGTTGACTCTCTTTAAGGTTTCCAAACTTAAACCATTTATCATTATAATTACTTATATTTAATTGCTTATTAAGTCATTTCCCATATCCTTTTTGTTTTTCAGTAAAGAAATAAGTTATTAATTATGTTTGTATAATGCTTAAAATTTAAAAAGCAAAGCCATTTATAAGGACCCTTAAAATATGTGTGTATATATAAGTTTTTACCGAAATTTGAATAACCTTCTTAGTGCTTGAAATGTATTTTCAGAAACAAAGTTTTGAAGTGCATCCCCGATTCGTGGGGGTCACCCAAAGCGGTAACCTTCCTTTTTGCTGCTCCCGTTGCTGTCGCTTCTGTTGCTGCCACTGAATTGTTGATTGTTGAATGTTGAATGTTGTTTTTGGACGTGCTGCCACCAACGAAATTTCAATTGTGGATCTTACGCTGCTTTTATTGTAATTTATTGACTCGGATGCTACGTGAGTGTTATTGAAAATGGTCATTTTGCTGGCGTTACTCGTACTGTCAGCACCTCTGGCCTACCTACACCCATATTATAATTATCAGTACATATCTACATGTATAGTGGCAGGCGGGGTTTTTAAGTTTAATGTATTCAAACATTGAACTTTTGTTTACCGTGCAAGTGACCATAATGATGATGAGGAAGGCGAGGGCGTGGTCGCAACGGTTGTTGATTACGCCTTCCATACGGATTTTTTGCATTATTGATTTGTAAACACTGTTTTTTGTACACTTTTATGCAAAATCCAAGGAAAATGTACGTGTACAAAGATAAAATTAAATTATAATTCACATGCTAGCGGCGAAGCAAAAGTATGTGAACAACAAAAAATATGTTAACAACATATACTATATGGATGAACGGAATTATAACTATTTGGGGGCTCAGATCGTAGCTGATGAAAACGCTGTCGAACTTACATTTTTAATACATTTTTACAGCCCCCATAAATTACTGTGTTTTATGGCTTTTTTGGTTAACCTCACAATAAATATTCAGTGGCGTTTTGTTTTCTATATTTTTCCTAGACAAGAATTTTGCACATAGGAGTGGTTATATTGACAGAATATACAAATTTTTTGAAATTGCCAACAACTTAATTAATATAAGAATACACATATATAATTTTATAAAATTTTATAAATATCAAATAAATGCCAACAATACTTAAGGGACACAGAAAATCAATGCTTAATAATTAATTTAACGAACAATATATATCAAATATTAATAAAAAAAAAACTTGGGTAAATTACAAATTATATACCTAATATATTTGACATATACGAACAGTTTTAAACGTATAACTACATATTATTAAGTTAGTGCGCAATAAATGGCAAAGTGTTTTACTAAATGTGCTAAAAAGGCAAAGCCCTCTTGGCTAAACTTAGAAATTACTTTCCACGTAGAGCTACAAAATTCCATTTAAGTCCCGCCCCAACAGCCGTATAGTCTTGCGTATAGACAGACAATAAAATGAACCAAATTACGGGGAAAACGTTGGACATTTGCTACGCCACATTCGTAAATAACCAAGTGATTGGCACATTTTGATGGATCGGCCGTCATTTGTCATAATGCTCGAATTAAAGCAGCACAACAGAAGTGCCGAAAATAAAAACCGGATTCGATTCTCCCGGCAGAAGACCGAATGCGGAATACCGAAGACAGGCCTCCTCCAAAAACAAATTCCCCAGTCTCCAGTCCCCAGTCCCAATTTTTAATTTTCAATTTGCGGTTGCAATTCCGATTCCTAGATTAAAACACAACAATAAGAGAGTGTGATAAAGATGAAATGGGTTTCGCAAGACGCGACTTTTCATTGATTGGCGATAATTAAGCAAGGGTTGAAGGGGTTTTGACCGCCCGGAGGATGAGCATTTAGCGGAGCCGTGTTAATGGTCCACTCTAATGCCGTTCATTAATTGCTGCGATGACTGATCACTCGGAAGGCTATGCAAAGTCTGGTCTGGATTACGAATTATGCATTACGAATTATTATACTTTGTAGACTATGAATTTCACCTGGCACAGCTCAAACAAATATGGATATGGATATGGAGCTTATCAATTAGATAGTTCGCAAATTGCTGCTAATTGCAATTTACTTTGAGGCTAATAAATATTGTGGAATTATATTGGAAAAAACTAAATAGTTTTCTCAGCCCCCACCCCCCGATATTTGTTTAAT
The DNA here is from genome assembly GCF_025200985.1 of Drosophila gunungcola. Classification (NCBI taxonomy): domain Eukaryota; kingdom Metazoa; phylum Arthropoda; class Insecta; order Diptera; family Drosophilidae; genus Drosophila; species Drosophila gunungcola. The sequence goes on from NW_026453234.1 coordinate 422,610, forward strand.
TTTTTGCAATAATATTTACATTTGTATTTGCACTTTTCACGTACTTTGCTCAATTTTTTTTCTTCTTTATTAGTATTTCGTTTATTTTTTTTTTTTCTTTTTTTGAAGCAGCTGTGCTAATTTTTTCCCGCTATTGTTTGGAAAAACTTACCCTGGGAGAGTCGAACAACGGCGAAAAAATACAAAATAAATAAATGTTAAGTACATAAATGGTATTTACCGCCAGTTGGAAAGAGTTTACTACGTCTATTTGAGTGGCGTGTGGCGGGGAAGGTCGTAAGCACGGCTTTGGATCGTATCTAGAATATCTCGAATAATGCCCTCAAATGGATCTGGAAGTAACAATGTGTTCTCCGGGTTGTTTGTGCCATTTTTTTTCGGCGGGGGAGTTTGTGGGTGGTGTCGACATTGAAATGTAGTTCGCATTTGGTAGTCGAGGTCCCCCGTATTCTTGTGATTATGAAACAATTTTGGGGCGGGATGTTCGGGGCGGTGCCATTGATCTATTGTGCCCATTGTTGGGCCTCATTTGACTGGAAATTTGTGTAACACCTGAAATAATTACGCGCCTGAAAATTATTATTATTGGTTCTGGCGAGTAATAACGTCAAAAATGCATATTTGAATATGTTACAGATGGTTTAATTAAGCGTTGTCTTATTTTATTTTGTTTGTTTTTACTACAAAGTTGATCCATTTTTTTTTCTATTTGCTTTTAAATAAAATAGCCGCGAGTTGTTATCGTTATAAAAAAAATTCCAGAGTGTGCCTTTTACACAATGCCTTCAATAAATAACTCAGCGAATTTGTTCCCCTGAATGAAGAGGATGTGTAAGAAGACGGCCGAAAAGCTGTAAACTAAATGGGCCATCATTACAATATAATAAAATCAATAAAATGCAATTAACTGGGACAGGCTGAAAAGGCTCAGTGGAGATCGGTTATAAACATGCATATATGTGTTTATGAACGGCCTTGCGATAAAAAAAAGAAGTGGGCAAAAAACCGAAATTCAGCTCCCATTGTTGACCAATAAAATGTGGCATAAAAACGCTGGGCAGCGAAATAAAAATTGCAATTGAAATGGATCTGAGCAAAAAGCGACATTCTTGTTTTTGGGGTGTGGCTGCTGTTAATTCAAGACTTCAGGCTGGCCACCACTGACCACAGAATATTGCGCATACGCCACGTGCAGCCAAGTGAGCAATGTCAGCAGCAAAAAAAAAAAAATTATAATAAAATAAACGCAAGAAACGGTTTAGAAAGGTATTAACAAATTGTCAAACCAATTAATTATTTTTCCGTTCTGAATTATGAGGGGAGGGGAGCTGTTTTTTTTTGTAATGCTTTTAAACAACTTGTCTACTTACTTTTGCTGCTTACAATTTTGGGTTGTAGAATTGTTAATAAAAAAAATATATAAAAAAAAAGTTCGTTCGGTGGTCAGTTTTTTTCTTTAATTATATTTTATTTCGTTTATAGCGGGCTTCAAAAAATTGTAATGTTCTTAAGTTAATTAAAGTAACTTCTTATATTTCATTTAAATGCTATTTAAAGACTTTATAGTAACTCGTATAATACTTATTTATTTGCGTCTGTCATAGCCTTCTTTTCCCGAAAATCAACTCGATGATATTTGCGTTCTTTTGCTGTTTAATAATTTAATTATTTAGTTATGCTTTTCCTCGTGCCTTCTTGTTTACTCCAGTCACTGAGCGAGCAAACTACCTGTCGCGTTTATGTAATTGTTTGCCTGGCCTTTGTCTTCACTGTAGCCCGCCTCGACCGCCCCCCGCGCGCCACAGTGGGACCTGGTTAATGTACGTCCTTGACCATCAGTGTTGTGCTGCCAAAAACAGCCAAGAAATGACTTTAGCCGAATTGTACTGACGTTGACGCGTTTTGGCCGTTCTTCGGCATGCAACTGCAGGCCAGTTCGATTCGTATCGTCTCGTATCGTCTCGTTTCGTTTCGGATCGTAATGGATCGTATGGTATCGTATGGTATCGTATGGTTTTTCGTTTTCGGGTACGAGTCCGAGACCGAGTCCGGCCAGACCAGTTTGCGATTGCATCGAGTCGAGAGATTTATTTATAGACACTCGAACTGGCACTGCACCGACTGCGACTGCGCTGGCTCTTAACCTCCATTTGGGACACGCGGCGTATGAGTTATGTCGATTGCGGTTCACTGCAAATTATGCGACACGATTTGCAAACACCGGCAAAAGAGGGTTACCTTATGCGATTGCCAAACAAGTGGCTATGGCCTCAACAAATATTCTGTATTTCTGGTTATAATTAAGGGTGAAGAAATACCTTAATTATTTTTTCTATTACATCTATTCTTACATTGCTAAATTAATAAAATTTCGTTAATTTGACAAGATTTATTTTAAGAATTTGATTTATTTTAAGAATTTAAAATTGCTTGTCAATAACTTTCATTAAACCTGGTTTATTCTCTGTAATCCATTATTTATTCTTTATTAACAGACACTATTTGTTTAAGGAACTACTTACAGTTGGTTATTATTATTATTCGAAAAAGCCAATTAAAATGTATTCCTCCTAATATAATCCTAATTTTAAATTAGTACCCAAGTTTCGCACCCTTAACGGGTATTCCGCAGTCGTTATCCTGGCGAATGTGAAAGTTCTGGAAAGTTAAAGAACGCCATATCATAATCGTATTTAAGTCAGCTTAATGCATTTCTTTGGCGGCCATGCCAGTAATTTGTGGCCTTTCGGGGGATCTTCTTCTTGGCCGATTCTGTTTCTTTGTCAGGTGGTCAGGTTGGCCAAGTAAACGTCGGTAAATGTCGGTAAATCAGCGACTCTTGTCGCATTTTGGCCAGTTGGTTAGTTTTCAATGTCCGTTTGCCGATGCCCGCAAATCGTCGTAATGTGCTGATAACCAAGTCGCGTCGCCTTAACTTAGTCCGACTTAAAGCCGGCCAAGACAACCCAACCCAAGCCAAAGCCAAAGCCAGGCCAAAGCCAAGACAAACCAAAACCGAGACCGACACCGAAACCCAAACCCAAACCCAAACCCAAACCCAACCGATCCGAACTGATCCGAACGGTCCACCGATTCTAGTTTCAACCGGCATTAAGCGGTTTCGGGCTGTTTTCTGTTTTCATCGACGTCTCGAACGCCGTCGCCGCCTTGCCGGTTTTCAACAATATTTATTTACATACCCTTAACGGGGGTACTCCGCTCACAGCTCGGTACTTGCCACCAATTGCCTTCTATTGCTATCATTTTTCCCAGAGAAGTCAAATGGGGATTCAGTTTCTTCGATAGTCAGTTTTTTTTTTCATTTAAACAACACTTTGAAATCCGGTCAAGAGGATTATTATATTCAGAAATCAGAAAATATTACAATCAACACTTTGGTTAGCCATGAAGTTTGTCCAATAGTCTCTTTATTATTTCCATTTGTTTGAGTTTATAAAAAATGGACAACCTAGTTTTTATTACATCAATTTGTATATTTTAACTTTGGGCCTAAATAGCAAATAGCATTTTGTTGGTTGCATTAAACTTCTTTTCGCGTTATCCACAAATCAAGAGACTTTACCAAATAACTTAACTGAAATTAAGTGTAAGTGTTTTTCAAGAAATGTTAAATTTGTTGTTACCTCTGTGTACTTAATCAAAGTTTTTAATAAAAGTCAACGACTTGATAAACTAAAGTGTCAAAGACATATTTATGATTTTAATGTCATGCACAATTTTATGAAATATTTAATTGCTGTTGGCGAAACAAACTCTTTAAATTTAACCATTTGCTTTTTAATACACTGGGTTCAAAAGACTCTAAGGCCTTGACCATTTTCCTATTCAAATAGATATATTGGCCAACAATTACGCAAGAGTATCTAGTGTTTCTCAAATATCCAGACTGGGTCTTTCGCACTTGTTTCGGTTTCGTGTGGCTCTCTTGCGATTGGGATCGGATCAGATCGGATCGGATCGAAGGGGCTAAGCTAAGCCAAGCTATGGACACAGACAATTGGAAGATTGATGGCTCCGCCGCAGCGCTGGCTAATGATTCAAAGCGGACCGATACTCCGGTACCATACCATACCATACCATACCAAACCATTCGATACCATCCTAACTGTCGGTCCCCGATCTAGAATGAACTACCGTTGCGGCCCGTGGACTTCTTGGCTCGCGTGCGTGGGCTCAAATGAGCTCAAATGGGCTGGGGTTGGGCAATTGTCACTTCGAGTTGGCAATCCAGTTGCGCCTCAGAAAATTCTAACTGAAAAAATGCTCACATGTACATGGAAATAGTTTAGTTTTGCAACCAAAGTAAAAAGTATTCAAAACGGAGAGAAACGATTAGAATTTCCCATACTCAATCATAATTTGGCTAAAGATTTCTTTTGTTCAAAAATATTCATTAGATGTGATTCATGTCGTTTAGTTGAGTTCATCATTTAGCAATCTTGATTCATATACGATTTTGGGCTCTGCTAGAAAATTAATATTTAATTAACTGTGACTTGGTAAATAAAAGCAAACACACATGGTTCTTGTTATCTATATTTATAATTTTCAATACTCCAACACCAGAACTTCATTCCGTGTAAATAACAACAGTTGTTCAAACCGTTTAAAGATTATTTACAATATTAACGAACTGTTTACGCTTAAATGGGTGAAAAAAGTGGGTTTACTGTAATTCTTACAATTCTTTGTGCAAAATTCGATCGTTCGTACTGGTGAAATTGCCTTATAAAGCCGTGATTCATGCTTTCTACAAGTTTCATGGCTCTGTTTAATCTATGCACTTAACCGGCCGAAAAATATCATAAATCAATTTCAACATATTTTAAGTACTCCACTTTAAAGACGTGATTCACGCCTTGTCTATTATTAAATTAAAATCTATCACTTAAAAGCTTATCAGAACCCAAAAGAGTTTTGCATGATGACTAAGAATATAAGAACTTTAATTTACTTATACGGCTTTTAAGTGCAAATTCACTGTTGATGAACATAGATATTAATGAAATTGAAAAACAATTTCCTCTCTTGTCTCTTATTTATTATTTACACTTATGTTAAACTGAACTCCACTATTACTATTTATTTAGTATTTGTTTTAATTATGATACGAGTACTATTAAATATATCGAAGCAATTCCTTATAAAGTACAAGTTCAAATTTAAATAAATTAATAACATTTTTAAATATGAAATGTTACATATGCTGTATATTTAAATATATCATTTTTTGTAAGAACCATAAAGACCTTCCCTGTGCTACTCAACTTCTTGAAATATCTCCGTAATTCCATGTAAATTCTGCCCCTTTCATGGGGGCTATCTATCCCACTTAAACTCCCCATCCAGAGCACCCATTTCACAAAAGTGACAAGTAAAAATAAAAAAAAATAAATTACAAATACAAATGTCACTGAGGAGTTGAACGGATCGATGGATGGGCGGATCGAGGCGGATGGAAACCAATTGGGTCCGGCGCAGAGCGGTCTGCCGAGCTTAAATGTATCCGTATTTATATCTGTATCGGCTTGGCCAAGTGTTAATTGTTCTTAGCCATTATTAATTGATTGAATTAATGAATGAGTGGCGGCTGGGCGCGGCCGAAGAAAAGGCGGACGAACCGAAATCGAATCGAATGTTGCTTCAGATGATGAAATGCTTGGGGATAGGGATAGTAAACAATGGTTATGATACGACCATACGACGATGCGAGGCAGTGAACTTGAAAAGGTTATTAAAAATTCAAGTGCGGTAGCCGGGGCGCTAGGGCAAATACCCGTGCTCGTACTCATATATTCGTAGCTGTCTGACCCACATGGGTGTCGCTAGATCGCCCAGATAAATGCCCCTATATATGCACAGATATAGCCAACTCTTGACACTTTCGCGGCACTAGATTTACAGTTCGCAGAGCTCATAAAGTGATTTGCAATTTGCTAAAGCCAAACACAAACACAAAAACAAAAACAAAAATAAAAACAAACAGCGGAGTATGATGGTCCACGAATTCTAACGCACTCTTATCGCCGAAAGATTTCACAGATCATCTCTATTAGTCAGAAACCTCAGTGCACTGCAATTCTTTTATATTGATTTACTTTGTATATTTTGTTTATTAGACTCAATGAAGTATGATAAAGTCAACGCAAAATTGAGATAATAGCTTTGACCACTTTATAGAAATTGTAATAATTAAGGATGAGAATTTCGGCGAATCAAAGGTTGTTTTTTTCAAAAGCTTTTTTAATATACTTCAAAGATACTACTGGGACCATTATAAATGATTCATTCCCACGTTTATTGCCATAATCTTTGGAGATAATAAAGTCATACTAATTATGGTGCTAACGTTTCTACGATCTTTAAATATAGATGTAGGAATATAGCTAAGAAAGTATCTACCATAGTAGCTATGGAATTTTCCCTCAAATGAATATGTTAAATCAAAATTAATTACCATTTTAATGACCATCTAAAAATACCGTTTGGAAAAACTAGTTTACATTCCAGACGAATTCTTTGTGACAACATTTGAATATGTATATGTATGTATATTTTCCATAACCCGACTTTGGGCTGAAGATGTTCGTCTATCTTATCTTGGCCAGTGGCTTATCTTTTGCGTTAGTCAGCCCAGGGCAGAGTTAAGTATGATGATTGTGATGACTGGTGAGGCTTTCGTCTTTGTTTTTGGGGGGTTTTTCTGCTCATTGGAGGGGGAACATGCAATTTCACACAGATTTGATTAATGGGTTAGTTCTGTATATGGCAGATATTTGCACGTGTCGCGCCTCCAATTAGCGCCCCATCTCGTAGTAGTTACGGCTATCATGTGGTGTCTACGATAATTGCATAAGCCATTATGGCTGGAAGTCGCATCGCACCGCATCGCATCGCATCGCATCGTATCGGATCGGATCGGATCTCCCAGCCCCCATTGGCATCCGGGTGACGCATTCAGGAGGCCAAATGAATCAGTCCGCATGTGGCATAGAGTATACATATATATCCCATATATACGCACTCGATCTTAACAAAGTCAGCTTGGGGCAGATCAGTGCAGATTGTATTGTGTCTTGGGTGTTTAATTGAAATGGGTGGCGTTTCGACGGGATGAGGGATGAGGGGAGCGGTGCGGGGATTGAATCGCGATGTCTAATAAATAAATTGACAATTAAACGAGGGACAATATAAAGTCCGTAACACCCCCGTCCCCCGATTCCCGCCCATCTGAAGCGATATATATGCACACACGAGAGACACGAGATTGATAAAGAGCGGCGGTGCTGTTTGTCCGCCTGATGACGTCGACAACTTAAAAAAAAAGCAGGCCTGCAGTTTTGTATTATTCCATTAGGATCAATTGCGCAGTGGCCAAGGCGTTAAAAGAGTGGACATTGGCAAGCAAAAAAATGACAAGAGTAAGCCAAGTCTGAGTTTTCCGGGGGATATATTAATAGGACAATTGAAAAGTTCTGCAAAGTTAGAATTATATGATAAGCTTAATATTTAAAGGGGATTTTAGAACTGGAATTTGGTATTCATTTTTTGTACAAAATAATAAATAAATATAAATAAAATAAATAATGATTTTATGTTAAAATAAAATTGGATTTTATAATAGGTAAGGTGTACTTAATTTATTCTTTGCCCAAAAGTTCTCAAGCAAAAGTTTGAAAAAGTTTGAAAATCACTTTTAACTATTTAATTGTGGGCAAAATACTTAGAAAATGATTGAAATTGTTATTATTCGGTAGAAGAAGAAAAAAGGGTAAATATTTTTAGCCTAGACTAAGACTTTTGAAGATATTTAAAAAAAAAGAAGGTGTTTTCGGATGACAAATATGGGTTATAAGATGGCCTTGAAATCGGGTTTAACGCACCCATATCGTTCAATAGCTCATTCGAGCTTATTTACACAAAAGAAACGTATATATTCTGTTCAAACATAAAAAATTGACAAAAACGAGAAATGAAAGGAACCATACGTCGCTTAATGGCGTACGCAACAAATGTTCTTTAGACCAAGTTTCGGGCCAGATTCTCGAGAAGCAAGAAGGCCAAAACATTGCGGATATGGTACGCGATTGTTCGATAATGTATTTAGATGGGGCCCGTATCTGTTTATCAACATCATCGTATATAATACATCCATATCCATATCCATATCCATATCGTGACGTTGGCCGATGACGACGATAACCGAAATTGAGACACAAAAACCGAGAAGCGATGGCGACGACAACGTCGTTCGTTTAAGCAAACAAATAAATAATTAATAAATTAAAAATGAAACGATAAAAATTGCTTGACGGCTTGTCTGGCTTTTGTTTTTGCCCAATGGTTGTGGTCGCGCATATACGGATTCAATGGAAGTTGGGGTCTTTTGTTTTGTTTGCCCATCTATCTGATTGTTTGTTGTTTCGCCTCAAACAATTGCAGCCAGAAAAGCCCAATTTTTATTATAACACATACGATATACATATGTGCCCCCCATATTCCGCGATTTATCAATGGCGTTGCGCCAATTGTTGTCTCATATCTTCTATTAACGGCAATTATTGGCAATTATCGAATTAAGATGTGCTAAAATGAGCGGGGCGATCGGTGGGGAATTGGCGATATCGCTGCCGTTAAATCCAATTTTCAGTATATCCCACCACACACTGGGATACTCCGCGAAGGGGGGCGTGGCGTCGGAATCCGATAATTTCTAATAAAAGTTGAAAAGCGCCGCTCGAAGCGATTGGCTGGCGTGTGAATCCCATAGCCGATCGAACTGCAACCTTCATCGAACGCGCTCGAAGCGCCATCGAACTTCCTGGCGCGAACTTCACGGCGATGCTGCGCATTCGACTGGCGCACAGTGGGCCAAAATTAAATAACTCCAATGATTAGATAGACCTTTGGTTTTTAAAGAACCAAATTGCTTGCTAAGAAATACCATACAGTATTACAATCTAAACAATAACATGAAATGCACGGGCCTTTACCATTCTTAGCTATGTTCTAAATATATAACAATAGTCCCAATTGGTTTTGCCATTTGTAAAATTTGTATATACCAAATTAAGTTGTTAGATTCTAGAAAACTAAAACAGTACCAATTGTTAAAATTAAATAGCAGCATTTTAGTAAATTATTTATATTTTTTATTCAAGAGAACTATAAGTACAATTAACTTCTAAAACCTAGAAGATTCTGTGGAAGGTGAAGATTAGTTTAGTTATTTACATTCGATTTCAGGCCAATGAAAACTAAATAATTTGTTATAGAAAGGGAACATCATCAGCATTATTATTCTAGTTTCTAAAAAAAAAGGTTGAAAGCGGCTCTTATAATGTTGGTTAACATTAGGTATATAATGGCATTTTTAATTTTATTTGTATTTGATTTTAAAAAACGTAATAGGCAATTCGCCAAGTGGCTAATGTTTACCTAATCAATTTGATTAAGTTTAATTTCTTAGCCAAACAACTTATTTGCATGAAAATGTTTTGTACAATTCCGGAAAATACATTGATTAGAGAATGAAGAAAATTATATAATCTAGTTTTATTCTAAAGAAAAAATGGAATAAATTCTTATGAATTTCCCTTCCTTAGCATGATGCATTAAATTTTAATTCGCATATTATTTGTATTTAATTTATAAAACGAAGAAGGCGATTTGCCAACTAGCTAATATTTACCAAATCAATTTGCTTGACTTAATTTGTTGGCCAAATAGATTATTTGCATATAAATGGGGGTAGCGTGCTCGTTATAAAAATCTAAGAAACCAGAAATGCATATAAGAACCTATGTACGTTTGCAAGGTATTTAAAACCAAGACAGTAAAATTCGAAATGCTTTTCAAAAGCCTCAAGACAATAGGCTAAAACTCGCGATCTTTACATTCCTACCCTTCTTTAAATAGGTTCTTGTAATATTTGTGAACATGTTATTGCACTTTATATATATTTGATTTGTAAAACGTAATAGGCACTTTGCCAAGTGGCCAATGTTTACCAAAACAATTTGATTCATTTTTTGGGCTGGTTGCCAATTGGCATTTTCCGTTTTGGCCCACTGTGCGATGCTGCGCTCACACACACACACAGACAGACACACACTGGCAGAGACACGTGTGTGAGCTGCAGTAGAAGAAACGGCCGAAACCGAAACGAAAGCAAACAAAAAACGGGCCGAAAACACAAAAAAAGCTCGTGATCTTCGGGCGCTCTCTTCGCGCCGCTCTCTTCTGCTGCCGGCAGCGACGTCGGCAGAGACGCCGACAGAGACGTCGACGGCATGCAAACAGGATCTGAGCGTATATTACGTAGCGCCGGGCTTTAAGCCAACATCATTCCCAAGCGAACGGCCAGCGATCAACGTTTGGCCCAGCAGCACCCGTCAACGAGAGCGATAACGAGCAGCTGATTTTGCTTTTGCTCTTGCCATTATCCATTATTTTATCTGGCATCAAAAACAACAACAATTGCACCTGAGATCTGTGACAAAAAACCAAAAAAAAAAAAACAAAAAAAGTTCGAAAAAACGGAAAACGGGGGAAAAAAAAGTGAAGTGAACTCTCCGGCGCAACGCTCTCCCGCTCTCTCGGCTCTCTCTTTCGGCGAGACTTCGGCTCCGGCTCAGCGACTTCGGGTCGCCTCTTAAAATTACTTGCAAAGTTAATTTTAGTCTCGGCTTTTAATACCGTTTTAGTGCGTTTTCAAGTTGGTCGTGCTTTTCTCTCTCTCCGACCCGACTCAAATTCAATTCCCGAAAAATAAAATAAAATTTCGAAAATAATCCAAAACACACCATAGAAGAACAAATTAACAATATAATTAAATAAAATATCTAAATTACTGAATGTGACTTTTCGGTGACATATCCTCGTTACTTTTTTTTTCGGCTCCATTTTTTTTCCAACGGAAATGTAAACCATTCGCCCCCTAAGCCACCACCCCAGCTTCCTGCTTCGAAGTCCAGAACAAAAGAGCAACAAAATTCAATTACATAACATTTAATTGCCAAAAATAAAATATTTAAAAAAAAAACAATAAACAAAATAAAACCAAAAACAATAATATCATAATTCACGAGTTCAAAAACGCGCTCACCAATACAAAGGCGAACGCATTAAAAGACGGAAGTGCATTTTTTTTCGTTAAGCGGCAAAGCGGCGTATCCTGTTTTTTGGGCTTACACATACGTTCAAACACACACGCACACAAACACACACTGAGGACTGGGAGTCGCTCTCTTACGCTCGCGTATAAGAGTTTGCAGATCACATAACGGTAAGTGTGTAAAATACGTCTTATAAGGATAACAACTTAGGGATCTAACGAAAATATGCACAGGATTCGAAGCCTAAAAAATAGTTAATGGAAATAGTTTTTAATTAATAATACCAAAGAAGAGAATAATTTTATTTCGTTCCAAATTAAAATAGAATTTATTTAACCCAAATGATTTTATGTTTTATACAACAAGTGAAAATGTTCCAAGAGTAATTTTTATAAGAATGTAAGTTTTTGTCCTTGAAGCTGCATTAAACGTGGCTAGTTAATATGGGTTCATACATAGGTAATACAAAAATAAAATCTATTTCACATCCTAAAATTTGCATTTTTATTAAAAAAAGCTTAATTAATTTCGATTTCTGTACTTTGTCAAATACTAAAATTAAAGACGATGAAGATTTATCTTATAAATTATATTTAAAAAAATTATTTTGAGCGCTTACAACATACAAAATTATATAAGAGAAAAAGTTTAGAGAATGAATACATTTATATAACCTATCTCAATAATGCACTTCATTGAAAAAAATAAAAACACTCAAACATTATTTGCAGCTAATAATCATTTTGCAAAAATACAACGAACCGTTTTAATCATGAGAATTCATTTGCAAGGGCGAAAAACCCAAGACCCAAAACAGCTGTCTGGCGCAAAATATAAATAAACAAATTGCATAAACTTTTTGCGGCTTAGTGAGACCCAAAACAAAAAGTAAAACAAAACAAAATAGAAATAAAATAAACCAAACAAAGCAGCAGTGGAAGTTGTTAGGCAATTCTAATGAAAGCCAAGTGGGCGTGGCAAATGGGGTTGTTCCCCCCTTGAGTTGAGCTAGAAGTTAAGTTATGCCGAACCGATACGTCTTATGTTAAGCATTAGGAAAATGTTATTTTAACAATGTTTTATCTCTATATTTTACTTACTTGAGTTATCTGCGCTTTGAGTAATAATTTAAAACTATGGTAATAAGGCAAGTTTGTGTTACAGCCCAATTTTTGCACCTAATTTATTTGTGCCCAAGCTTACGATAATCACTTTTCTCTTGCTAAGTTAAAAACTGTTGCCTATTGAAACTTTCGAGTTCAGAAAATGAGTAACTTTCAAATGAAGGGCGACGTGAGTTAATGAGGGTTGAAAATAAAAGATTTTATGAAAAATATTATAATTATATTTACCAATCTGTATTGCAATAATATCAAAATATGTGTTAACATTTTCAAAGAACCAAATTAAGTATTTCCTCAACATCTAAAAGCCCTAACAATTTAATAAATTATTTTTGAGTGAAAAAGGCCAAAAAAAATATAATCCCTATACTAATCATAGTAATTTTGATTTAAATCTGGTCAGAAAATAAATACATTTTAAAACTGATTTGAATTATTGTTGAAGAAAATAACTAGGTCGTATTTAGTTTTTGCTAACACTATTTGCTTGAATTTCCTTACGCACACGCATCGTAATGTCGGATAATTTGGCACAAATGGCATTTTGTGGGTGGTCCACACCCACACGCCCATCTAAGGCCATGTGACGCTCTGTATCTGATAGATACTGTTTGGGACTTGGGATTGGGATTGGGATTGGGGACTGGGGGACATGGGGTCTTGAGATTTTTGATTTTGGCATGCGCGATGCGGAGACACGGGGCGTTATTTAAGCGCTGGCCGCGCATGCGCAGCTTGTCAATCGGCGTCGGCGGCTTACGGGGCTGCTTTTATGGCGTATATGGCTTATATGTATTATATGGCTTATACGGCAGGCAGCTCACATCTGTCGCCCCGGATCAGCATAGAAAACTTTCACTGGGATCCACTAGCGCTTTTTTCGAGTTTTCGATAGCCAGGCAGCATGAAGATGCGTTGCAGGCGGATTTCCGCACACAAATTGCCCACTTGCAATGGCAATTTGCATAAATGTTGCGATAACAAATCACCTAGAAACAACTGCCGCTGACAAACAGAAATACTAATACTAAGTTCTAATTAAAAGTGCTGGCCGCCGGGGAAAAAAACTAATTAACATTTTTCGAGCGCCGCGCGGAGCGAGAGGAGAAGCTGAAAAAGCTGAAAAAGTTAAGTAAATAAAGGTGAGAAAATCAATTCATGACGACTGCGGCGAGTCAAGTGCCCACTTGAGTGGAAAATCAATGCACTTCCGCAAAAACGAAACAAAAAAATCCAACAGCAAACAGAGGCAAACACAGATACAAATCAAACTCTATTTTTAATTATGAAATATTTATGGCACAATAAGTCGCACAATAATTGTAAAAATTCATAACGGTACGGGTAATAGAACTCGATTACATTTACCAGGTTTATTAAGCCTTATTTAATTATCGGCTTGATAATTACCCAACCAAAATATATCCGAGCAATTATTTTAACGCTTTGCAAGCAATTAAAAATTGGTTGCCTAATTAAACTATAAACTAAACAATTACATAACTGAATATTCAACAATGAGAATTTCAGTCATTTTTTCCATGCAATCACAAAATAGTTTTATTAACAATTGTTTTAAAATATTTAAAAATAAATTACTTTATTACGAAGTCAACATCTTGACATTTAAATTTATAAACCTTCATTGGAAAAATTTTTAGAAATGGTAAATAATAAATTTAAAAAACTTTAAAAAAGTTCAAAATTAATAAACACATATAATTGAAAATAAAGTCTTTAGAACGACATCCAATAAATTCTTGTCATTTAAACTATCGATTTCGAGATCAGGAACTTGGCCATAAATATGCGCTTTTACTCCCAAACATGGCCATAAATTGAGCACCTCTGTAGTAATCATCATTTAAAATAGATGAAAACAAATACCCGAATTATTGTTCTTAATGACGAACGAGTTTCTCAGTTAGTCGGTCATAAATCAATCAAAAATATAACGAAGACAGCGATAAAAATGGCGGCAACTAAATTATGGACTTGACCGGACACAAAATTGAGCTTAGAGCAGCTTATATATGATTTGCAATTTATATATATCACTCAAAGCGAGAAGTTTTCTTTTGTTGATGGGTAAACTTTCTTTATATTTATGATTAATTTACCTATAGGTGATTTTATGTATTTATTCACTTTTTTCGGGGCTGTTGACGTTGCAGATATAAAAGAAAACAAAACAAAACGGAGCGAAACACAATGCTGATAATAATGTCTGACTTCTGCGGCTGCTATATGGCAGCTATATCTGTTGTTGATATCGTGTTGCGATCGTTTACACAACAACTTCGTCTTGAATGACAGCGACGAAGATGACGGCAGCTTTACTTTATTACTCATCCGCCCCGTGGTCGCACTACGCCGCATCCTCGTTGGCACGACCAGTGCCAAATGGCCCGGTAAATATTGACCCCCGCCTCGTTAACACACTGGGCAAATCAAGTTTATGTAAACTGCAAATTAGCAGCACAGCCTCAACGCCAAAAGCCAAATTGGAGCGTCTTCTTGGCCCGGCCAATGTGTTATCACTTCATTAAAGTTGGCAACACGGCAAACAGGCGCGCCCATCATCATCAATTCGAATCTAGACATCAAGGTGTAATTAGTCAGCCGATTCACTCGATTTGCATTTTTCGGGGAAGTGGCCAAAACCCAAACTTCAAATTCAGAACCAGACTACGCTCTAGTCTGATAAAGAAGTTAGCGAAACCGGTTAACACAATGTGTGGTGGTTAAAAGTGGGCTTGATAATCGTGCTCTGACTATAGAATTCACTGAAATCCATGCTTGCACGTAATCGTTTATTTTCCCGGAATTCACTATAGCATGATAAAATGGAGAGAATAATATATGTTTAAATGCGCCATTTATTCACCTCTTTTATAACGCACAAAACTGTTTTTAACACTAATCCTGCCTTTTATTTATTACGCAATTTATGGCAACTCCATATATTTACCTTAATTGTAATGTTATCCATTTGCAAGGTTGCTAGATAAATTCTATAATTTAATACCATGGGATTATTATTTAAAAGTAGATTATATAGGCACCTAGAAAAAAGAAGATTATAATATTTATCATTTACTAACTCTTATATTCAGAATATTTTTTGGGTTAACTTATTTTTGTGTCCAACAATTTATTGTCGCAGTACGTGTTAAAATCCGTAGCCAACATTGCATAAGCCCCGAACAGCAAAAGCCATGATCGGTGACAAAAATAAAGCTAAAACTTGTTTACATCCAATATCGATATACCATATATAAATAAATATGGATCATATATATGTTTGTAGGTTTCTTTTGTTGACGCTGACGAGTTGAGTTTCTTTTGTGAATGAAATTAACATGAGCACGCTTGTAACCTCTAGAATCGGAGTTTCAAGGCGCTGGGAAAACTTCCAAGTTGTAGTCAAAAACTTTCCATTAACAGGCTCCGATCTGGTGATGTATTTTTTTTGGTTTTACTTTTTTTCTCATAGGGTGGCTTTCACCCAGAAATGAAATAGAGGAAAATAAATACGGTAGCCAACCGGCCACTAACGATCATTATCGTGATAAGGCGCGCTGTGAGTTTTATGATCAGGTTTTTATTGTTATTTGTAGCCAAATAATTACCAGCTCCCTGCGATAAGAGCCAGCATATGACCAGCCACGTCGCTGATGGGACCGAATCCGATTCGGATTCCGAATACGGGTATATGGGTATACGGGTATATAGCATCCAGACTCGTGGCCGCTGACAGATAAGATTTCGTATTCGTTTTCCCACTCGCGTTTCATAATATCACAGAGTGATATGATAGTGCTAGAAGCGTCTCAATGGCAAACATTGAACTTTGATGTGCTATGCGATTATATAACACGTTCATTATGCCCCATTATGCCTCTTTTTTCTGCCTTTTTATTTATTATTTTTTTGGACGGGCTTGGGAAAGGCCCATGCTTTGCGACGCAAAAGCGTAGAAATACCAAAAACCCAACAATTGAGTTTAAGCCGCAGGCTGAGCAAACACTTAATGGCCAAAAGCAGAGGCGGATTTGTGATTTTTGATTTATTTGTCCGAAAAATACAACCGGACAGGTGACACGGCATTATTTTTCTAACAATCTTTTCACGCTCAAATTCTTACCATTATTTACTTCATAAGACATTTAGTAAGCTTATTTTACGGATGATATTATTAGGAGTTTAAGCTCTCTTGGCATTCTAATATCATTAATTGGTATATCTGTGTCAACAAATTACACAATTGTAGTTCGTTGTTAAGCTCCTGTTAAATAAAACATGATCTTGTTGCCTAAAAAGATGTACTTGGAAAACAGGCTTTATGATTTCTAATTTATTTTGCTTTAAATACACAAGCAGACAGGTGACAGGGCATTATTATTCTCGCATAATCTTTTCACGCCAAAAATCTTGCCGAAAATAAATTCCTTGAGCAAGAAAATGTGGGTTAAGTAAAGAACTCGGTTCTGTATCGCTCACATAAAGTGGCCTCTAATTGTTCTTACGATCGTAAAGAGACTGAAGCGGAAGTTATTATGACAGATAAAAAAAAGGTAGCGTAAATGAAAAAAAAAAACAAAAATAAATAAATAAAAACGACAACTAACTGAAAACGAAACTGAAGCGGGCAAAGCAAAAAAATGGAATTGAAATTGAACAGAATGAAAATGAAGCTTAATGCAATGTTTTGTCAGAACACTTTTTTTGAGAAGTTTATTTTTATTATTTTTGTGTTTGCCGTTTGTTTGCCGCCACTAATTGCATTCTAATCGCGGACGAAGGTCTCGGTCTTGGCCATTTTTAGTTCAGTTCGCTGTATTACGCGGTGATTTGTTGGGTTTTCGTTTATTTTTTGCTGCTGTGGGAAGCAGTTGGCCAAGATGTGCAAAAATGTGCACACGCGGCGAATGAGCAATGCTTGCCCGGGCAGCGCAACGCCGCGTATACTTGATGTGGCGAGAAAAAGATTTTTCTTGAATGTTGCAGAATATTTTAACTTTTCTCTCAGTTGTAAACAGTTTGTTTTTACACTTAACTCAAAATAAATAAATAATAAAATTTAAATAAATCTACAAATAGTGTTCTTAAAATTTTCTAAATAACAGAAAAGTGCTAAACAAAAAGTGCCAATTAATTTGTATTTATAGAACGACAATTATTTTTAAACCCAAGAAATCATTTTGTGAATGGCCGTGAAGTGTACTACACCTTATAAACTTTTCCTTATACTAGTTTCAAGGATAATGCATTTTTCAAGAACCTTTCATTTTCTTGTACAACCCGTTGAACCGTTTTGATTGAAGGAATTTACCTAGACCCTGGGGCTCTTCAGAGTCACTTCCTCTTTGGGACCTAATCCCGACCAGCTTTTATGGCATTTTTATTGTATAACGCTCTATAAAGACCTGCTGATAGCGATACGAATCAATCGATTTATGACCGCATGCGGTAATCTTTACGGCCCACGCCAAATCAATCAATTTAAATTTGATTAAGCCGTGATTTCTGATTTCAGCCATCCCATACAGGTGCACGGGGTATATGATATATGACGGGCATGCCGATTACAGCCTGGTTATACCAATATAATGTTTTATGGCCAGCCAAATCACGCGAACTCACTCGACGCGGTTCAAATTGGCCGGGCGGAAATTGGCTAACCCGAGCCTTAGTTCATATATAATATCGAAAACAAAATAATGCCCATATATAACATATATATATGATGTATGGCTCGGGGACTCTGGAAATCATTGTTATTAATACGATTATTGTGTGCACAGTTGCGTGTTAATTTCACTGTGATTTTACCTGGGAGAATTTTTTTTTGTTTTCCTCTCTATGTTTTTATTATTTTCTGTTTTGTTTTCTGACTTGTGGCCATTATTTTGTGTAGCCGCTTTTTCCCATTTTTCAATTTGCCCCTCATAATGCAAATCGCTTTGGGCCCCTGCCACGCCCCCTCCCGCCGCACGCCCCTAGGAGATTAACTGTTATTAGGGCCTTGTTATCAAATCGAGAAATCAATCGCCTTTGTGGCGATCTCGTTGACATTCGTCAACAATTAAAAGCCAAGATTTTAATTATATCACATAGAGATACAGTCCGGTAAACGGACCCGCATTGTTATTAAGTAATTGTCGTACAATTGCGTTTGGCCGGTTCAATCAACTCGGCCGACAGCCAACAAAGCGAAACCATTTTGTTTTGGCGTTTTGGCCAAGTTTGGAGTTGCTTGTTTTCAATACTTTTTGAATATTAAGTAAATTTAACAAATACAATAAATAAATAAATAATTGTTATTGTATTGTGCAAACAATACAAAATGTAGTGATTTATAAATTGGTAATACGTTTTTTTTAACGTTTTTAACCTGTTAAAAATTATTTTTTAATTACTGCTTGTCAGTTATCAATTTCGTTGGATTGCCAACTCTAATTTCCTGTGGAAACATCTCGTAGAATTCAGGCTATCAAGTGTCTAATCAGATCTGGAATTTCACCCCCAAAAATCCTATGGCATAAATATCTCCAAAGAAATCTCTGAACAAATCGCGCATACGACGTGTGTGCCGCAATCTCTAATCCCCTTAGACAATTTGTCGCTGGTCGCTGTTCGCTTTTCGGTGGTCACTTAAGCGATTTGTGTTGTTACTTTAATTAAAATATATGTACGCGCTTCGAGTATCGGACACTCCAATAATGAAATGAAATCAGCAGCTAAAAATATTGGCTATAAATAGGCAAATGGCCACAAAAAGTGTATGCCCACATTTGAGTGTAAGGCAAGTAAGCGGCGACGACAGAAAACCAGTTGGGCCCCCAGCCTTTTTTTTTTTATTTGTTTAGCCCACTCGGGATCCCATGCACGTGATCAGCAAAAAATTGTCATATATGTGTGGATATTTTGTGAAATTTTCTGGCAACAAACCTGATTGTCGGAATTCACAACAGAAACCAATTTGAATTAATCAGATATCAATCGATAGAAGTCGCGCCGCAGAAGCCAAGAATAGCCGGTGATTTGGGCACATTTCATCAGTTGTTATTCATTATTTTGACCCATTTGACTTGGTAACAGGTCTCAAGATCCCGTGAATCATTTACATTATTATTTCCCTCGCTGGCAGCTTTTCCTGCTTATTTCGTTTATCAATAGTGCCGATGGTTAAGCCTTCGATTGGCTATGGTTGTTGTAAGCCTTATGCCACTTCCATTGTTGTACTCCGCGTGATAAGCTGTCTCTATCAATCAGCCATTGACTTATGTCGATGGCCTCTCGTGGCTTTAGGGCTTAAGTACACACCGAATCGAAGATTAATTGATTTTAAACGATCTACTAGTCCGATACGGCTGTGAAATTGCCATACAATGTGTGCATTTTTAACTATCCATAGAGTTTTAACATGGGCTTACCGAATACTCATGGCTGTAAGTTGGGAAAACCGATGTAGTATCTTGAGAAGTCAATCAAAAAATACAACTCAAAGAGCTTTTTAAAAAAAATGTGTAATTTATGTTACGCGAAGAAATGGAAATATGTTACATCAATAAAAATCAATTACCAAAAATAATTTATTAATTATATTTATTGTTCTCTGTATTTTTAACTATGCCATTAAGTTGTTTAAATTGTTGAAATGACTGCTTGATTCTTAGATTTTTTGAAGATATTGAATGCCAAGCTTCACAAATAATTTTCTCTGTCATCGTGGGTTTATTCAAATGCTCACCAATGCCAATCGAAGTGTATTGTTTTTTTTCTTGGTCTTGGCATTTTTTGAATTTGGTTTTTTTGGGTCGCAATCTGGGTCAGTCAAATAGCAAATACTTTGTGAAGCTTCGAGTCGCGATCAAAGCTCTTGATTTCCCCCTCGAGCTGGCTCTTCCCTTCGGGCCAGATCCGCAACGAGGCTTACTGGCTTTATAGCCGACTTTATGCCGACTTATGCCCGATCGGTGTGTGAATAAACCCAGGCATGTGTCAAGTGCGATACCCTTCGACGCGGGCATCATACTTTTATTGACACAACTGCCGCCAACAGTTGGATCTTACTATTAGTGAGCGGAGTAAAAGGTTTTTATTTTCTGGCAGCTAATCGTTAAGCGATATTTTGCTGCACAAGGAACAAATATTTACTATCGTTTGAGGGTACAAAATTTATTTTGCTTTAGATTTTTCTGATAAATCAAAAACATAGTTGAGTAATTAAAAAAAGTTTAAAGTACATAAATTAATTTCAATCGCTACAATTTTATCAAAATCTCTTATACAATAGAGATAGTGTAATTTATTTATTTAAATTTTGTAAAAAATTATAATGTATTGATATGCATGAAACATGTATATTGTAGCCATTTTTATTAAGTCCTCAAGCCAAATTTCTTTTTTCCTTACTTACAAATAAATTACCAACTATTTCTATTTGTATACTGATCCCAATCCTCGGGGCAATTTCTAGCGTCATTCTTCATTAGCGCCTGTCACTCGATTCTCGACTTTCGAGTGGCCAACATTATTGATATCCCGATATAACGGAGACTCTTAGTCATAGACACTTGAGCCACTTCCACGTTGAGCCGGAAATTAGAGGCAATAAACTAGTGAAGTTAAACGAAACAAAGAAAAACGGTAGCGAATACATAAAAAAAACTCCCTAAAACCCGTGCACACGATTTATGATGAATTTATTGCCCGGTTTTTCGCGTAACTTTGTTCCAATCATTATCGAATCGGTGAATATTTACGATCGCCGGCATCGCGGCATCGAAATCACAGTCCACATAATCACGCGCTAATAACCGCGATAACTTGACCACAAGACGACGGGCTACCGAATTCTCCGATAGGATGAGCCACCAGTCATGGCACCACCCATCCATACAACCAACAAAACCAAAAAAACCCAAAAACCAAAAACCCCAACCACCCAACCACTCAACCACTCAACCACCCACCGCCCGCCGTACGCCCTTCGATCAACCCGTGCGCGTTTATTAATTAGAATTTATGGTCTGGCTATTGTCGCGTCCATATAGAGACAATAAATAGCCGTTGTATATGTTGTTGGAACCGCCTAATCTTATCGTTCCCGGCTCAGCTCTTCAGTTTTTCGAATGGGCTTTCGACAGGTGAAGAGTTCTCCTTCATTCTGTCGCCCAGGAGCGGTCGTCCCACCCAACTGATCCAAACTGATTAATTCAGGGAATTATTTATCTCGAAGGGTTCAAATGAATATGGAAGACAATCCATTTCTGTTTGAGCAAAACAGTTATCTTCAAGTGTTTCTAAAATACTAAAAGAAAATTAGCTTATTATCGAACTCATCTAATTATTTTCTATTTAATATAGATTTTATAACTAATTAAAGATTTTATAGATCATTATAGATATAAATAAACTATCCTATCAAACTAATCCAAACTGATTAATTCAGGGAATTATTTATCTCGAAGGGTTCCAATGAATATTGAAGACAATCTAGTTCTGTTTCTGGATAACAGTGTTTGTAAAAAACTAAAGAAAAATTATGTAATTACTTACTTTTTATTAAATATAGCTTTTAAAACTTATATAGAGAAGAACCAATTTTGTACCAAATATAAAGAAATTCTAAATTTAAAATTTTCTGCTGTGGTTTCCATCTAAAAAGTAACTCATTATAGTTAGAATTGAATTTTATTTCTAAGATATATTTATCTTAAAAGCATTGATCAAATTAAAAATCGAACAAATTGTTTATAAGTCGCAAAAAAAGTGCACAAAACTAAAAACCCTCATGGGTGTAATTTTCGAGCCTGAACCGCTCCTGAAACTTGCCACACGCCATAAGGGCCATTGAGGTTTTGAAGCGTGGTCCGGACCGTTAGATGCCACGCCCCCTTGCCAAGTGACACCCACCTAGAGCTGCTGCTCCTTGGCGGCGCGGTTATCTTGGCCCACGGAATTGGCAAACGCAAATCAACAAAAAGCAAATCTGGCCAAAATGAGTTAACAACAAAGCTACAAAAAAATAAAATAAAATATATAATAATGCGGCTGCGACGGGGACGGCATGGTGGCTCTATCTCTGTCTGATTATTTACAGTTAGCTCCGGCCAGGCGATAACCTTGCCCACATATATCTTGGCCAGCTCTTGGACCGCCATTTGCGATTACCTGGTGGCAATGGCGACTGCGACGTCGACGTCGACAGCGACGTTGACAGCGACGCCTGCCACTAATCACTCCAATTAGCTAGAAAGTGCTTTTCGTTTAAAATTCGCACGTTGTCGCAGTTTCTTGGCATTGTACTGCGAGGCTCTGAGACAGCCACTTGGCCATTTGGAGTTCCCTTTTTTGGTTCAGGTTATTAAGGCCAGACCCATTCAAAGTTCGAGTACCGTGTCCCAACCGAAGGAGCCGCACTTTTTTTTACCCCCCGAATCAAAACTGTGAGTGTGTTGTTGCCGCCAGTGAATATCCTGTAAAGCCCAAAGAAAAACTCTATCAAATACAAACCCATAAATACAATAAACCAAACCAAACAAAGGCAAAAGAGAAGGAGAAACAAAACCCCCATTACTAATAACCAAATTCGAATGCAGAAAAAATAAAAAATTGAACATAATCGTAGTATGTAGTAATAAAAATCAAAACAAGACATTTGCAAACCGACAAACTTGAATTACTCTATAAAAAGTATACAACTCGTTGAACAAGTGCTATAAACTATACAGTTTAAGGTTTTCCACTGGCATACAAATAATGCAATAGGTTTTTTTTTTTTGTAATTTTGTAATTGCGGAAACTAAAACAGTTCCGCGTATCAGGAAAAGTTTTAAATATTTTATAGAAATGTATCGTTTGGCTTAACACGATACAATTTGTCTCTTTTATTTGACAAATTTCTTTTTGACCCAAAAACTGTGTTAAGTTGATGTTTTTAAAACGTGTTAGTTACCAGCAAATATTTGTGGGCAAGAATATGTGACTTTGCAAATCTTTTTGTGTCCATTAAATAAGGTAAAATCCAGTTCAAAATATTTTAAAGAATTTATTATTGGTTTTTTGAGAGATTGAAGTATCCTTTTCTAGGATACTTCAAAAATGTAATAAGTGCAAAAATAGTTAGTTTTGTAGTTAACCTACAAAATATATAAACATATACTTAACCAAAACTTGTTCTTAATCCAATGATCTTACAATATTCGTAGTTTCCTCAGGGTATCCCTAAAAGGTGCAAAATTCGCTTAGACTTTTCACACAAAAGAGGCAGCTTAGGTGAAGGGCCCCGTAGCAAATGGGAAATAATAAATAAAAGCGAGCGAATAACAAAAAAAAAACTTTTGGCACCAGCCAATTTGTAGGCCACTTAAGTCTCGATCTGCGCGCGGCGAAGATAATGCAGATTGTCTATAGCCGATTTCGAAACGCGATGGAAAGGGAAACACGACTAGTCGAGTGTTATGGAGTTCCCGACTTTGATGAGTGCGTTATTTCGCTAGAATAATAATTGAAATTGAAATGCTTTTTTTAATGACGTTTGGCGCGTGTCGCGTTTTTTATATGTATTATTTCTATATATACAGTAATCGTACATATAAAAAATTAACCCACACGAAGCAGCCATAAAAATCTTTGGCTTAAATGTAGACAACTGCCAATTGCCTGCCAAATTCGGATAATAGAAATATGTACATATTTCTGTATATATATTTGTATTCTTTATAGAATCGTTGGCGGCGTTTTCGATTTCATTCCAATGCATGCCATCAGATATGTGCAATCGGGGAAATCCGCCGAAAGTATATCGCCGATCGGCTTATTGAAAAGCGAAAACAACACGTGCTGGCCGAATATTCTGGCATGCCCAAATATATATACTATATTCGAGTCGATTTTTGCCAGCTGTTTGGCTCCAAAATAAATTAGCATTAGACGGCGTCGACTTTGTTGTGTTGACGTCAGTGGCCAGTAGCAGCTTCTATATGAGCTCTATTAATTATGGCCAGGTTGTTGTGACTTCGTTTCTGGACCTTTGTAAATAATAGATAACCGAAATGACCGAATTACGTCGTATTATCTGAGGTATTATCTGCGATAATAACCGAACCTAACCGAATCGGTCTCGTAATCGTAACAGATACTTAAACTCAATAATCGATTATTGTCTGGGCAAAAACCCCTGACTGTTTCGCCCCCACATGTAAATGCTAGATCATGGCCATTGGAAAACTAATCGGAGTCACTGTTCTCGCTGCAAATTCAACTGTTTCTGCCATTACACAAAGTCCCATATGCAAAGGCTATAAAGTCACATGCCGGACTGTGACGAGTCACGGGATTGCATCACAAAAAAGTCTCTCAATGGCTACGGTGACTGCTAAAAGCCCTAATCACTTAATGAAACTATTAAAAAGTCACAGCTTGCTAAGAAATATAGGCCTGTATGTCTTGCTCAAAGTTTAGATGAAAAGTTAATCTGCCTTAATCGTTTAAAAACCTAACTTGAGGTATATATTTAATGCAGTATTTTTTAAAAAACGGCATCGTATAGCTTAACTAGTACCTTAAACATTTCGTATCCATTATTCTAGAGCCCATTTCACTAAGAGCCAAAACTATATGTTTGACAAAAAAGTATAGTTAACCAACAAATATCAACAACCATTTCAAAAATTACAAGTATGTTGTCAATCAAGAACACACAGTAGCAAAAAAATAATTACAAAAATTAAGCACCGAATTTAAAGCCACCATAACTAGCTATTTAAAAAAAAAAAACAGCTTACACTTTATAACTGGTCATAAAGTATAAATTAAAAGTTTGTACCTAAAAGCCTTTACCCCTATAAAAAACTGGCAATCAATTACCTCTGCAGTTTAATAACACTAAAAAAATTTACTTAGTTTTAGGAAAACAAATAATATTTAATTTATTTTATTTATTTCATTTTATTTCATTTAATTTCATTTTATTTTATTTTATTTGCAGTCACGTGTGGAACTCTTCCTACACGTGACTGCAAATCGCAATCACTAGGCCAGGCCATGGATATTTTTGGTCTATATCCTCATCTTTCGATTCGTTTCGGTTAGTTTTTGGTTTTTGTACCTGTTACTTAGCATAAATAAATATTAATTTATGTAGAATTGTAAAAAGAAACCGCACCCGGCGGTCATCAACGGCATGATTATAAGCCATAAATTTTTTAGCATTTTTATGCTGGAGTTTTGTTTATTTCTGTTAGCATTGTTATTATCGTTAATTTTCGTTGTTTATTTCCTTTGAGAATTTCTATGCCAATGTCTGGCCATAAAAAGTTTACCCAATTTTTTTAATTATCATTACTGGTTTTTTTTGTGAGTGTGTATTTTATATATACATTTTTTTTTGTTTGTGTGTCGTCAGGGGTTTCATTGTGTTTTGTCGCTTCAGTTGAGGGGCCTGAATAATAGTTTGGATACCGCCTAATATGCAATTAATTGGACATGAACTTGAACTGCGGCCGGAGCGGGTGGCGGGGGATGTCAATTATAAACAATTAGACAATGGCAAAATTGGTAACCAACCGCTGGGAACACGGGCCAAATGAATGGGGAAGACTTCGGCAGAATGTTTCTGAATCTCAAACCGATTCGCAATTGTTCCTGGGCAATAATGTGTTTGTATATAAGCTGACAGTCAGTCAGTCAGTCAGTTAGTCAGTCAGTCAGTCAGTCAAGCAGTCAGTGGCCATCAATTTGCCTACGAAATTTCCAACAATTATGGCTCGGTCCAGGCCATTTTCAATAACGAAAATCTTTCTGTATTGAAGTTATTAATTTTTTTTTTTGCTATTATTGTTATTACCTTTGTTGAATGTGTATTCGTGAATCGAGTGCTTTGCACATTCGCATTCACAACAAATGGCTTTATAATCGTCTAATGGTATTTTACATGTCTTTATTTTCGCAGCCAACATTTCTCTTGGGTTAATTGATTAACCAGGCCCAAATAAATACAAAAGGGAGCGGAGAACACAAAGAGCCAGCAAGATGACTGGTTTCACAAACGCCGGTTTCGAGAACGATGAGCCCGTCAAGGTGAGTGTTCCGTAGTGCCTTTTTGGGGTCTGGTCTGGGTCCCAAGTAGTTCTCTCCCCGTGGAGTGCTTACCTGAATTTCACCTCCTCATTCATCTTGAACAAGTGCTGGACACGTCAACGTACCCACAATGAAATCACCGGCCCACAAATCTTGTAAACAAAGGCAGGCGAAAAGAAATCACGAAATTGGGCTCATTATTTTGAGTTCTGCATAATTAACTAATAACTCTTCCTTAATTATTGAACGTGTACAAGCAACAGGAAGCCCCATACTGAAATTAAATCAGGAACCCTTACTGATTACTAAGTTCTAATGGGGTATGGTCGCCCTTCTTAGTAAAAGCCAAATAATTCCTTGTTTATTTCCTAAGCGTATCAGAAGGCCTATAAACACCAAGTATTATAAAAATACCTTACAAGGTTTTTACTTTTAGTAGATTATCTAGGCTTAGGTAAATTAACAACAAATTGTAGCCTTACTCTTTTTAATTAGTTCTCCCATAACATTTAATTTGTATCTTTGTGAAAAGATCCATTAAATGGTTAATTAGGTTAAGTATTTATAATAAAATCAACTGGTGTGCATAGAACTATCCCAACTGGTATTCCAACTCAATTTAACAGTTCGCTTCTGGTATATAGGAAGTCTTTTCCCTTAGTTTGGATTTAATTATAGACAGAACTTGACACTTTCTGCAAACTGTACAGTGGAAATACCCAGCCTAGGCAATGCATTAGCACTTTTACACACACCTGGATCAAGTTTCCATCAAACGGCTTGGGTATTTCCCGGGTTCGCATAGAAGTTATCGAAATGACCATAAACGCTGCCACTTGAAAATTGTTGTCACATTCTCACATAGTTGGCCGTTTCGTTTTTGGCATTCATTCATGCATGGACGCTATAGCATTTGGCCATATAGCTTATAAGCTGGATTACACTTATCGAGTGTCTGGGGCCGTTTGTTTTGTTTTTTGTTTTTTTTTTAGTTTTTTTTTTTTTATTTTACTCATTTTTGTTGTGTTGTATTGTATTGTTTTGATGTTGAGTTAATGACTGTGTTTGCCTTCGCCAAAGAAATCATGTTTTATAATGACACGCGTCACAGTTTTTATGATTGGCCCTGTTGGGGAGGAAGTGTCCAATAAACCGAAAAACCCGGGCGAACTAAGCCAAAACTCGGATGGCGATGATTCCGATGATCATTAGCATTTGGCCACTCCTTGGCTTTTAATGAGGCGAAATAAATTTCACCTCAAGAAACCGAAATCCGAAAACAGAAATCCGAAAACTGAAAACCGAAAACCGAAAAGCCGAAAAGCCGAAGACCACAAATCGAAAAACTCACGAGAGAAGCAGAAAGGCAGAAAAAGAAATGTGACAGCAGAAAGCGCTAACCACACAAATATTTATAGATGTGTCTTAGCCACAAACTTGACCAGCCAGCTGATGGCCAACCGATTTGGCAATAAATAAGGTAAAAGAAACAGAAACGGAAAGAGCAGAAACTAAAAGAAAAACACAAGGCAGGCAATCGAACAGCAACACTAACGACAGAAAAACGTATTGCACAATTAAAGCACCGACAAGGTTTCATAATAAAATATTGCCAATTTACAATGGCCCCACCCCCTCGCAAGAGGTTCGATACCCATGCCCCACCCTGTAATCGGTTCTTGAGAGGCAGAGACATCGAAACCAAACTCGTTTTCCTCGCTTTGGTCAACACAGAACCGCAGCAGCCAAAAAAAAAAACAAAACAAATAATATACGAAACCAGAGAACGTCCAGCTAACAAACCTACAACGGCGGTCAGAGAACTAAAACTTTATAAGGGCTAACTTAGAAATACAATTTTTTCTAATTGACAGCTGAACAATAGATAACTAAGCAATGTTTTCTTAGATAAAATATTGGAGATGCATATTAATAATAAAGAAGTGAAAACGAATTGCTTTAAGATATGGTCATAATATTGGCATCTTATAGACATTTTATTTACCATGGCCTTTATCGTTTTGAACGGACAAGGACTAGTGTGCTGACCGCTGCTGTATGTAAAACACCAAAGCCAAATGGCATGTAAAATGGTGAAGGGGATTTCCAGGGGGGAATTGTGGGCTGAGCAAACACGAAACGTGCCGCGTTTAAAAATAAAACGCAAATCTCGTGCGACGCAGCGCGTGCGCAACATGTTGCCACACATACACGGACAGAAGAACCCACACACTCACACACTTGCAACAGGCAGTAGGTCGCTGGCAACATGTTGCCAAAAAAGGCGCCTTTACACTGGAAAACAATTTATTTTAATTTAGTCATTCCTATCTTGTTGATTTGTACTTTAATAGACTTTTTTTTGCTTACTATACTTTCCTGTTTTATATCGTTTTGGACTATATCTTACTGACTTGTTTTATTTAATAAAAATAAAGTATTTATTATTATTCAATTTATAATTGTTTATATAACAAAAATTTGATGTTTAAATTTACAAATTTTAAACACAGCACTTTAATATCATGTGCATATCTGATTAATGCTTAGTTTGTTTGAAAAAAAATCTTTGAATGTAACTAGCTGCGGTTGCTAAAATAAAAATACTTATTAAGGCTAGAAAGCGATCAAATATTTTTTTTTGGTGCATACACGCAAACACACTTGAAAAAATATATATGAAAATCGACACACACCTGCGGCCACCATCGAAGAGACGGTCCGCTCACCTGGCCGCTTTTAACTGGTTTGCGGCGGTTATTGTTTGTCTCAACTAGCGGCGTCGCTGCCAACACTCTCGCATATCATTATGGCCCCTGTGGACTGTGCACTGGTGCACTGGCATTATTATTACGCGCACTTGTTCCAAAGCTCTGCTTGCTCTGCTGTTTCTTTGAAAAAAAAAATTGAAAATAGAAAAAAAATGGGTGAACAAAAATTAAATATCAGCTGTTAGCGGGAAAAGCATGCCACAACAAACAAACAAACAAACCAACCAGCACACATACAATACGCACTACGAGAAAAAAGGAAAAACAAACACAGACAGTTGAGAGTGGTTTTCCAGTTGGCTTTGTGCATTGTCATGATTTTTGTATCTTTTTTTTCACCTACCTTGCCATATGCTAGCCCAAATTTATTTGCATTTATTGCATTTGTGGTGTAACAATTGTAATCAATAGCAGAAAATCCCTTAAAGTCTATTATAGTATAACAAAAGTTTTCGCTGGAATTCATAATAACAATACTCAGAAAAATGATGCTCATGATTGGCTATTAATTAGTTTGTTTTTCATTAAAGTATGTATTTCGATATCTGTGCATCGCCCATATTCATATGTATTAACCCTTATGGAGAAAGATTTGCATTTTACATACACAGGGCGTATGAGCAATATGGAGTTTTTAATGCCTACTTTCAGTTTTCCAAGAGTTGGTCTGCACTTTAATGTTTTTTTTTTTTTCACTTAACCTTTAATTTTATATTTCGTACTCGTTAATTAAATGCGATATTTAACAGTTCCAGTTATTATTCCTTTTTTTTTCCTGTGAGTGTTTGCTGACGTTTTTAATGGTTTGCCATTTTTTTTACTGTTTCTGTTTTTGTTTTTTAATACAAATTTAAATGCAATTTTATTATGCTGATAAGCAGCGAGGGGATTTTTGTATCTGAAATCTGTCTGCAATTTGCATACAAACAAAACGGGGTTTCTACAGTCCCCCAACTCGTCCGATCTACCTATTTCCTTAACTCTAAAATCGTGTGAACATCGGCAACTATTATGTGCTGTAATTAAGTCCATATTGTTGGCAGCAAATGAAAACAAAAAGTCGAGTGAACGAGAAAAATACAAAGAAAAATAAAAAAAAAGGCAAGCACAAATTGTAATCGATTGGGACTTGCATAACAGCGCGTGTGGGTTAAACCGACCCCCCGCCGCCCCCTGCGCAGTCGACGCCCCTGACTACCGATGTAACCTTCTTGCCCTGTGCGGTGC
The DNA here is from genome assembly GCF_025200985.1 of Drosophila gunungcola. Taxonomy (NCBI): domain Eukaryota; kingdom Metazoa; phylum Arthropoda; class Insecta; order Diptera; family Drosophilidae; genus Drosophila; species Drosophila gunungcola. The sequence goes on from NW_026453234.1 coordinate 452,961, forward strand.
ATGCAAAATCGCCATTTTCGGAGTGGCTTTGGACCCGGGTCTTGCTCTCGGTCAGTTCTCGGGACACGCCGGGCACTGCGAGCATTTTGATGGCCATTTTAAAGGCGAAAAGGCGAAAAAACGAGAAAAGGCCACGCCACGCATGCGCAATGCGAAAAACGCGCGCGAAACGCGAGCAAAACGCGTGCGGGCTTTTTAAATTGATTTCGGATTAGGCCAAATTTTTACCCAATGGCTTTTTTTTTAGAAACTAAAAGCGTAAAATGCGCCAACACATAAATAATTAATTAATGTGTAGTGTGTCGGACAGCAAGCAACGCCAGAAAATGAAAGCTGGAACGGGGTAAAACGAAGTCTGAATACTCTACAAATAAAATAAAATTTATTTAATTTATATCCTTAAAAAAAAATAAATAATAATCAAAGTTTTTTTTTTTTGTGTTTTGGTTTGAAAATCTTATTATTATTAATAAATATTTATATAAAGCTTTTATACAAAACAAGTTTACTAGAAAATGTAGTTTTGTTTTGAAAGTTATATAAATTCATATTTTAATATTAAAACTAGGGATATTAAAATGTTTGTGCATTAATAGTTGGGGTTTATTTAGGGGTATTACACACACTTGGCTTTAAAATTGGTTGTTTTTAATTAGATAAATATTTTTTATTTCTTTCCTTATAACATTTTGTATTTCTCACAGTGTATTAACAACCTAAAGAAGATAAGTTTCGATTACCAACCATGCTTGTGTTGAACCATTTAAATACATTTGTTTAATATCTAAGCGCACAATATGAAAGTTATCGCTGCTCCGAAAATGAGGAGATAAGAAAGAAAGTAGGATCATGCTCATCCATCCATCCACTGCCCCTCGCCAACTGGCGATGCTGCACTCCTCGAGATCTCGGTGATCTGAGTGTGAGATCTGCGGTGACCAGAAACTAAAAATCAAAAACCAAAAACCAAAACCGAATGCCGATCTGTTGCCACTTTGCTTACGATATCTTTTCTTTGCTTGCTTTTCGTTTATTTTTAGCCAAAAGCTGGTTTCGAGCCCGACACCGCCTCGCTGCGAGAGAAAGTTGTGCTGAATCCGGCCGAGAAATGGCGCATCTTAAAGAATATCTCGATCATCTCGATCGCCTTCATGGTGCAATTTACAGCGTTTCAGGTAAGCCAACCGCCGCCAGCTCGAAAACTATTTCGAAATTTTGAATCACATTTATGTATGTTTGTTCATCCTTGTCGATACAATATTATATAATATATGACATCGTTGTTGTTACTTAACATAGTAAATATTAAATGAAAAGTTGATGAAATCCCGCATTTTAATAGAGAACATACAAATAACAATTGCCCAACATATGAGATAATAATAATAGTAATAATAATAATAACTTTTATTGAATATTAATAATTTTATGCAGCTAATTTCAGTAGTTGTTCTTCGACCTATTTAAATCTTATGTAAAATAAATGTCCAAAGGCAAAAGGTTTTAATAATTTCGAAATATATTATGCGATCCCCGAACGCTGTGCTAACCGAACCTCCAATTCTAGGGCACGGCCAACCTGCAATCCTCGATCAACTCGAAGGACGGCCTGGGCACTGTGTCGCTGAGTGCGATCTACGCCGCCCTGGTGGTCTCCTGCATCTTCCTGCCCACCCTGATCATCCGCAAACTGACGGTCAAATGGACTCTCGTGTGCAGCATGCTCTGCTATGCACCCTACATCGCCTTCCAGCTTTTTCCGCGATTTTACACATTGGTTCCCGCCGGTATCCTTGTGGGCATGGGCGCCGCACCCATGTGGGCGTCCAAAGCCACCTATTTAACGCAGGTGGGACAGGTGTATGCTAAGATCACGGAACAAGCTGTGGACGCCATCATCGTGCGGTTCTTCGGCTTCTTCTTCCTGGCCTGGCAATCCGCCGAGCTCTGGGGCAATCTCATCTCCAGCTTGGGTGAGTTAAACAGTTACACACTGGGATACGTCCACGTTAACGAACGAACCAGTCTAAATTATTATTTTCCTACCGATGGTTATTTAGCTCATATCAATCGATTACTGATGCCAGCTATATTCAGTAAACGATTGATATTACCCGAAAAACAACCACCAGCAAAGGCAAATAATTTTTTATACTGATGATATCAGTAACCGATCAGTAACCGATCAGTAACCGATCAGTAACCTTATTAACTTGCCTAAACAAACAACATTTACAACAGTCCCAATGTGCCAAGTAACACTCTCTACGTTTTCTTCTTAAAAATTCCTCTCATAAACATTTCCGAAAAGTCAACAGCAATCTTATCAAGTCATAAAACCGCAAAGATTGCAGAGACCCTTAAATTAACTAAGTATTAGCTTTTGATTTTGCCAGCTACTGAAAATCATAAAACTGGCAGCCAAGTCATTCGAAAGTGATTACAAAGCAGTTTTATTAATCTCCAATTGCCGGAAATCTCAAAAGTGCTATAGCATAATGACGAAATGTTGATAGTTTGGTAAATTCAATAATTTAGGGTCATTCAAATCGGACTGGCTTGATATTGGGGGGCACTGGATAGTGTTTTACGTAATCATATTCGTCTTACTAATCCGATATGCTTTGCAGTCCTGTCCAGCGGCGCCCATGGCGGCAGCAGCAGCTCAAACACGACGATCAGCGCCGAGGATCTGGAGTTCTGCGGCGCCAACTTCTGCACCACCGGCAGCGGCGGCCACGGCAACCTGGAGCGTCCGCCAGAGGATGAGATCTTCGAGATCTCGATGATCTACCTGTCCTGCATTGTGGCCGCCGTCTGCATCATCGCCTTCTTCCTGGATCCGCTCAAGCGGTACGGTGAGAAGCGCAAGGGCTCCAACTCGGCCGCCGAGTTGTCCGGCCTGCAGCTCCTGTCCGCCACGTTCCGCCAGATGAAGAAACCGAACCTGCAGCTCCTCATCCCGATCACCGTGTTCATTGGCATGGAGCAGGCCTTCATTGGCGCCGACTTCACCCAGGCCTATGTGGCCTGCGCATTGGGCGTGAACAAGATCGGCTTCGTGATGATCTGTTTTGGAGTGGTGAATGCCCTCTGCTCGATCCTGTTCGGATCGGTGATGAAGTACATTGGCCGCACGCCCATCATTGTTCTGGGCGCGGTGGTCCACTTTACCCTCATCACCGTAGAGCTGTTCTGGCGGCCCAATCCCGACAATCCTATCATCTTCTACGCGATGTCCGGACTGTGGGGAGTGGGCGACGCCGTGTGGCAGACGCAGATCAACGGCCTGTACGGTCTGCTCTTCCGCAGGAACAAGGAGGCCGCCTTCTCCAACTACCGGCTGTGGGAGTCCGCCGGCTTTGTGATCGCCTACGCCTACGCCACCACGCTCTGCACGCAGATGAAGCTCTACATCCTGCTGGCGGTGCTCACGCTCGGCTGCATTGGCTACGTGATCGTCGAGATCCTCTACAGGAAGAAGGTGAGTCCAAAGCGTCATGGCTTTAATAGAGCGCTTGATGGCGGAACAGTAGTCCTTGAAACTTGGTTGATATTCATTAGGATCTTAGACCTTAACTCATATACCTTGATCTTAAGCCATTACAATTTTGTTGAATATTTTATAAATTTTTCTACTTATTTAGTTGTTTGTATTTGTATTAGGTGTTTTTTGTTTTTAAATGCTTTATTTTACCTTGACTCTTGTGCCTAAAAGTAGGCACGCGTTTTCCACATTGTTTATGTTCAATACCACCTTTTTTTTGTATATATTTTGTGTTTATTGAGTTTAAAAAGTAGAAGCTTATGTATTTTTTTTCTATAACCTACTGTTGCTAGAATAAGCAACTTATATAACAGTGATAGCAAAATTACAAAATTAATTAATTACAAAATAGTTAACATCATTACATACAAATTCCTAAAAACTACGGTGGACAAATTAACACCTTTACATTTTTTTTTGCTGGATCTTATTATGCCTTCAAATTGTCATATTCTAGGGTATTTAATATTAATTAAAAGAAGAGATAAAACAAGTATTATTTTATTTTTCAATTAATTTAAATTTTTAAATTATATGCATAAATTATAAATTATCATAAATGAAATGCATAAATTATACGATTTATTAAATCCGAAATTGGTATATGCCAATAAGTAGGCTACTGAATTAGACCGACTGAGGACTTACGAATTTTCCATTTTCCTTTGCAGCAACGCAAGGTGAAGAAGCAGGAGAAGTTGGAGGCGGCGGAGAAGGAGAAGGAGGCCGCCGCCGCAGCTGCTGCTGCCGCTCTGGCCGCCGCCGAGGCAGGACCAGATGGCGTCGAGGAGACCGACGACGAGCTGGACGATCTCGAGGAGGACATTGTGGTCACGCGCCTGTAAATGTTTTATTCTCCCCAACAAGTACACCCCCAGAAAACCCAAAAACTCCCTCACAAACCCCACATTCCATCAAGTTATCGATAGAGAAAGAGAAATTACCAACTGGAAGAACCAGGAGCGTTATCGATTCAGAGGTGCTCGGCACACAAAAAAAAACATTCAAATTGGTTATCGATACAATGAAGACTAGTATAGGTGTTTTGCATACCTATCGAGAGATAGAAGAACGCTTCGTTATCGATAAAAATATCAACTGGCGCCGATTGAAGGCCGATACGCGTTGCATACTTTTGTGGTTGTAGTTTTGTAGTAGAACATTTGTACCCCTCACCCCCGAAAACCCGCTCCTGCAAGAGATACAATTTAGCTCAAAGTCCAACCGAGTTTGACTTAACTTTAGTTTGTACATACAGAGAAGAGATCGAAAAGAGCGAAATGCTAGAAAATGCAAAAGCAGTGAGAAACCCCGAAAATGCAAAACTTTTGTGTGTTAGTCTAGGTGTAAGCACACTCTTACTTTGTTTTTATGCACGCCTTTTTGCAATATAAATTTATCGAATGGTACTTATCGAAATGATCCATAATATCGATAAATTTGTATTTGCAATTGAAGCGTTCGTATAAATGTAGTATCACACATCCATACAAACACACGCACACATGAGACACACACACTGCAACAGTGTGCGTGTCGACGATGCCTAACCAATTGTTATTTTATTTTAAAGCGTACTTTAACTATAGTGTATCCCTTAACGAAATTTGTAATACCACTCTTTTTTTGTAAATTGAGTTTTTTATTTTTTGAAAAAGAAGAAAACGTGATAGTCTAAACACGCCCACACGAAACACAAAACAAGTCACAAAAAAAAAAAAAAACAATTATATGAAAATAGTCAAATTTGTAAAGTTAAAAAACTACTGGCCTTAATAAAATATATATTTGAAAAATATATAAACGACAGATCAGTGCAAAAATGAAAAACAATCAAAACGAAAAGCAATTAATTAATATATACAAATATCTTTAAAGAAAAGAAAAAAATCTAGTAGGCAAAATGTTATATACACATTTTTTGCTCAGTATTATGTTTTAAACTAAATTTAAGCGAGTTATTGTTTCCTGTTTATATTTTTTTTCGTAAACACTATTTTTACGATTTTTCGTTTTTCGATTTCGAGTTTGATTTTTCTTCTTCAACAACAAACTCCCTGCGATGGCAATTAAGATTATAGACAAATCTTATGATATACCATAAACACATCTACAAAACGATATATATATATTTTTCGTTTTATTTAAACGTTTTACTTAAATAATAATGGAAAAAAATACACACACAACAAATTTGTGAGAAAAAAAATACAACAAATATTTTTCTTTTTTTTTTTTTGCTTAGCCTGTTAAGTAGTTCATTATATTATGTAAAATATATAAAATAAATAAATGAATATAAATCTAATTGAAATGATTTCTTTTACTGGGGGAAGTATACGTGATTTGGTAATTTTCTGTCGGTCACGCAGTTATTATTCAAAAGCTTTTTCTTATCGTAACGTAAGCGCAACTAATTTGTAGTATTTTTCCCATTTTTTTTAAAGCTGCGACTAATGGACACTCATTACAAGGATTTATCTAATTGTCAGAAGTTTTTCTTAACTGTTTTAATTTCAAAGCACTATAATATACAATGTACGTGGAAACTGAAACATAATTAATTTTCTGAAATTTAAAATAACATTTTAAGACACAGCTTATTAGGTAGTCCCAATTTGTAGGAAACCCTTACATAAACATTTGAAATCGAAAGTTAAATAATGATTTGTTATTTTAGTTATACTTAAACACTAATAGTTTTTAGGATTTACAACAAAGAAAGCATTTTGGTCCTCTAATTTGTGGGTTTAGCTAACAATAAAATTCAAGAACAGACCAACATCTTGTGCCATGAGTTCTGGGTGTTGAAATGCAAGCTATCTTAGACTAGATTGAGTACGGCTGTTCTCACAGGACGATGGCTTCGTCCTCCTGGTACTGCTTGTTCTTGCGCCGCCTGTTGGATTTGATCTTGCTGAGCACACTGTATGCCTGTTGGATCTCGATGAATTGCTGGTGGGCCTGCGCCCGCAATCCGTCGTCTTTGACCTTGTCGGGATGGTACTCCTTGGATAGCTTCCTGTACGCAGCGGTGATCTCCGCCTGCGAAGCGGTGGCACTCACGCCCAGCACCTTGTACGAATTGCGCTCCCCATCCACGTCCATGCTCTCGAACACCTCCTTCCAGGTCTCGTACCAGCCGTGATGCTGCGCATAGTTGTAAGTGTCCAGCAGGGCCTGCTTGAGGTCCGTCCACCAGGCGGAGGCCAGGAAGTTGTGGATGGCCTCGTGGATGGGCACCTCGCCGCCGTCCTCGTCCGAAATGGTGCCGTTGAAGTACAGGAAACTGCCCCAGAAGGCGCAGTAGATGACGACGGCGGTGGTCAGCTTGAAGGTCCTCTCCCCAGCGCCTCCTCGTCGGGGTGGAGTGCGGCGCCACTGCTTCGAGAGGCCGTCGAAGGTCAAAGCCGCCACGAGGCCAGTGAACAGCAGGGAGTAGGTCTCGTCGTAGATCAGATACCTAGCCGGATAGGCCAGATAGGCGGCCAGGAGGCAGTGCCACCAGACGCCCTGCTCCCGGCCAATGTTGCCCACCAGCCAGACGCCCAGCGACACGAACAGCGGGATGGCCCAGTGCAAGAAGCTCAGGTCGTAGCCGCCCACGAGCGACTCCGGAATGGCCATGGCACACACCTGACCGAACAGATGGCCGATCATCACCTGGCCCACGAATCTCTTCGATGAGTACGGCGGCTTTGGATACGCCTGCAGCTTGGCCACGAACATCTTGACGAAACGCGGATCCTCGTTGGCATCCCTCACATATTCCGGGATCAGAAAGAGCTCGCCCATCCATCCGATGCCCATGTAGCCGCCCAGGGTGCACCACCAAATGAAGGCGTGACGATCGCGATGCAGATACAGATGGTGCAGTCCGAAGATCCCTCCGAAAAGCCAGCACAGATAGGCCACCACCACGGATTTCTGGGGCGGCAGAGCATTCACCTCCTTGTTTTTGCCCTTGCTCAGGCTCTGAGTGCCATTGCACTTCACTTTCGAGGGCGATCCGCTGGGCGAGTCGCCGGTTTTGCCCTTGCTGGCGACTGTTGAGGTTGTTTGCTTGGTGCCCATGGTTCTTTAATAAGATTTCTATAACAGAAGGTGAAAAATGACATTAAAAATAGGGCATAACAAGGTTTTCGAAGCTCCTTTGCAGTACTGATTTTACTAAGAAATATGAAGGAATTTGATGTTTGGTCAGAAACAATCTTGGTATACCCTCATAAGACTAAACATTTCATATTTCAAAAATGAGCAAAGTTTTAATTACCTTGACCAACGAATAGGACAACTTTGTTCTCCCAAATATTACAAGAAAAAATTATTTTGATAAAAAGCTAGAATGATGATAATTATGTTAATGTTTATGTTATGTTTATGATAATTATGTTAATATATGTGTTGAAAATATTTTATTATGTTTAAAATAAAAGATGTGTTGATTTAAGAACAACTAAAGGTCTGATATTTAAACCTATAATATACATATAGGCTTAAAATATCAGTTTTTAGGTCACTTTGCAGGAGACACTTACCCACAATCAATCGACCTCAATTTCTTGTGAAATTGTCGCTGCGCAGGCGCAACTTCTTGGCCACGACTGTAAATGGTAGAAAGAGAGGTGGAGAAAGACCCAAAGCAGAACTTTCTCTTTTCACAAATTCTACGCACGAAGCAACAACAAAAAATCAAACTGAATCACAAAAAAAAAAATAAAACACGTTCACTGACGCGTTCAATTTTAATTGGTTCTTGTACTTTCTCGGGAAAATAGTAATAACAACGACTAAAATAACAAGAGCGATAACCAACTTGTTGTTGCTTGCGGGCCGGATTAAAAATTGAATAAAAAACTTCTGAGCTCGGCTTATTGTCAAGTGTGACCAACACTCAAAGCACGTTAAAATGCCAATAATCAAAAAATACTAAAATTGTTTTCAAATTTGTGCAATCTTAATTTTTTCTATGCAAAGAGCGGCATAACCGTAAATGAAAAATTAAATAAAATTTTAAAATATTTTTTAAGCTTTATTAATAATTTGTAATATGCATAAATGCAATCGATGATTATCAAAACTTATGTTTAATTTACCCTTGTTTCAAACCATTTCCATAGTTCTAAGCACTAAGAAAATATTTAAATCTATCAACATTTAAGATTCAAATGTTTTTGTAAAACATTTTTGCTATTGAAAGAAACGCAATTAAAATTGAAATACTTTTATTGATTCTCGGTTTTTGTTTGTTCGCTTAATATGGCTATAATTGCATATTTTGCATGGCTTACATGTATAAAAAGAAAATTTGTTTTCGATATATGGACACATTAGTTGAGCTTTTACAATAAACTTAGCCTATGATTAAAGTAAAAATAATAGTCAAGTATAATTGATTTACCAACTAAAGTTGTTATGAGAATTTGTTAATGGCAGGTGTGTAATGAAATCCTTTTGAGATTTTAAATAGACATAAAGTGTCTCAATGTGGGCACTTAATAAATTATACTTTGAACATATATTTAAAATGTAGAAAATACGAGTTTAGTTGATCTATAAGTTTAAATCAATATTGCAAAATTTTCAAAATTTCAAAGTCTTTTAAATAAGACTGAATTTAAATCTATATCTCGGGACAGTCCATCAGCGCACCTGCATACTTGTGTTGTAATACTTTCCTTTTGGATTAATAAATAGACGAGGCAAAACTACAAAAAAAAAAAAACACCTATCCGTCTAAGAGCTAACATTCCGGAACCAGCTCCGGATTTAAGATGAGTGTAGTTGCTGGTCTTCAACGTTGGCCGCTTAGTTGTTCTTCTTCTTGGGCTTCTTGGGATTGCGGGAGCGCGACTTGGCCTTGCAGAGCGGACAGATGGGGGCGTTCCGGTGGATCTGCTGGTGGCAGGAGAGACAGGACTTCATGGGCGGCGGCTGCTGGCGGAGATTCACGTTGAAGTCGGAGCGGAACGACGGATGGTGGCCGATGCCGATGGAGGGCGATTGCTGGAGTCGGTTACTGGGTGGCGGCGGCGGCGGTGGTGCCGAAAAGTCGCCCTTGCCCAGACGCACTGCAGCAGCGGCCGCAGCGGCGGCGGCAGCAGCAGCACTGCCCGATCCCGGCGGGGCGGGTGGCATGAAGGCGTGTCCCGGATTCCCGCCACCGGCTCCGGCGCCGCCAACCGACCCGCCGCCACCGCCTGCCCCACCGCCGCCTGCCCCGCCTCCCTGTCCACCGCCCGTGGGGAGGGCGGTCACGGTGGCCTCGGGCATCAATGGGTGTCTGGCATGCGGACGGGCCAGCGCCGAGGTCTGGTTAACAGAGGCGGCCGCCGCCGCTGCGGCCGCTGCTGCTGCCGCCGATTGGGCGGCCACCTTCAGGAAGTTGGTCTGGAAGCGATCCTTCGAGATGGGACTGCCCTCCTCCTCGTGCAGATCACGCAGCGGGCTCAGGCCGAGGTAATCGCGGCGCATGTGATCGATCTGGTACTTGAGCGCCAAGTACTCCTCGTACACCCGGTTGGCCATGTCGAAGGAGCGCGTCTGGTTCTCCTTCGTCTGCTTGATGATGTTCTCCATGTCGTTGATGTCCGCATGGATCTGGCGCAGCTCCTCCACATGCGACATCTTCTCCTCGAGCAGGTGCTCCATCTCCTTGCGGTACTCCTCCAGGCACTTCTCCTCGTCGTCGCTCAGCTTCACCTCCTTGATGATGCGCACCTTCAGCTTCTCCAGGGACAGCGTCTTGTCGCGGATGTCCTTGATGGCCTCCAGTTTGGCGTAGTAGTGCCGCTCGTTCGAGCTGGAAATCTCGCTGGTGGCCATTTTAGAACCAATCGCTCTGTGTGGTATCTTGGGATTTAATATTTTCGGAAGACTCTCGAGTGTTTTCTTTGGCCCCCTCCCCTGGGCTAATGTTTATTTTGCACTTTTCACTGGCCAAACACTATGGGACTGGGATTTTCGGCTGGTCTCCAGGCATCTGATGTAGCGGATTCAATTTGGTGTAGTTATCCTGCTCAGTGGGCCACTTTTAATTGACTTCTTCGCTGTTTATTTGATTTTTCGCTATACCATACTTTTGTGTATAGTAGAGTAGTTTAGTAAAGTGTGACCAAACTGACAACGGTACTAAATACCATCCGTCCCGAAAAATACCATTATATACGGTTTCAAGATATACCATTTATAGAGTTAATTTGTTGTTTTTTTTCTTCATCCAATTAAAAATGTTTTAAATTTTGTATAAAAATAACACATAATATTTTTTACGGAAATCTAAATATACATTTTATATATATTGAGTGAGGAACGTTTTTGCGGATCAAATCCAGAGCTGGGTAAGTTATTAGTTTTTTGGATCTAGGTATTTGAGAAAATTAGTACTTAGATAAGGTAAAAGGTACCACATTTGTCAAATATCTAGGTAAGGTAAAAGGTACAAAAAAGGTTTAAAAAAAAGCATTTTTAAAAAAAGTTTCTTTTTATTTTCATTACAAATTATTTTAGTAACTAAACAGTTTAGTAAACACATAACATAGCACATTTTTAAGATAAATAAAAATCGTGTCTAGGTAAGGTAAAAGTTGCTTCACATTATTTAACATAGGTATGGTACAAGGTATTGAAAAATGTTACCTAGATACATACCGGTTAAATCACGGGTTGAAGTGCAAAGATCCTGCCAGGTCTTAGGATTGCCCAAGCGCCCAAGATAGGAGTCCTTAAGAAGACGAGTAATGAAAGTAAAAAGATTTCTTGAAGGGAAGAATGTTACTGAAAACGTCTTTACCACTAATTAGAGAATTGAAAAGAATTTAGATGCATTAAACACAATTTATATTTTACAGTCGTGAACTAATGTAAAATAAAAATGGGATGCCTTAAAAAAAAATTTTTTATATTATATTTTCTGAATACATAATTAAAATTCATATGTTGGTAAATTTTTAAGAAACATATCCTTTGGTGTGTCAAATGGTGACCTCAAATTGCACTTCAAGAGCTCACAACTTGCTTTTTAGGTATTTACCGGCTGCCCGCAAACGGCCACACTGGTGCCCAGCCCGCAGTTTCCAGATACGCGACAATGCATTTGTATTTCTCGATCGGTCGCAGATCGGATGGAAAGCGGGGCTTGGAGTGAAAACAAAGAATCTTGTTCTGGTCATGATTTTTCATCCGCGAATTGTCAACTTTTGTTGAGCACGTAGTTGTTGCTGGCCCAAAAACAACAACAGCAACAGCATCAACGATCGCGAAAAAGAGAGACGGATGCAAACAATGCGTACGCGCGCGTGTGTGTGTGAGATATTCCGCAAGTGATTCATTCTGCAAAAATAATAAATAAATAAATAAGACGAGCGGTGCAAACTAATGCGAAATGTTTGTGGAAATGTGTCAGCAAGTGAGGGCCATAAAATAACAGTGCAATATCAATATGTGTAAATTTTAAGAGACTCTTTATCGCCCACCGCTCTCTGCCTCTCTTTCTCGCTCTTTGTTTTCGTTTTTTATTGTTGTGTTGTGTGTTGTGAATAAAAAGAAGTTAAGTTAACCACGCATAAATTGCATACGAAATTTCGTCGAGGAAAAAGCGAAAGGTAAAAGTGTTTTTATATGGTTTTGAAAGCCGCATTTTTTGGCTCTTTATTTCTGCGGGCTTCGATATTCGATGGTTTCCCTTAAATGCGTTCTAATCAATCCGTGTACACATACGGGTAGTCGCTTGTGTTAGTTAGTTGATAACTTTTGACAGCTGATTCCAAAATAATAGTAATCTTTAAAATAAATTCTTTAAATCTCTTTTTAACAGGTCTATATTTTTGGGTTAAAAAAAGTGTATATGTTATCTAAACATTTTTAACAGTTTCAGCATTAAGTTATTTATTTTGTAAACTATATTTTAAAAGTGTTTTCCTTATTTATCTCTGGAAGTGTATGTTAATCAAATATTCAAAATATTATTTTAAATAAAAGCTGAACTACTATTACACTGAACACTTATGTATGTAAGTTTTGACACACATTGTATATATCGCTTCTAACTGCTTATCGCTCCCAATTGGTGATAGTGTGTGTGAGCGGGACAGGTGACACCTGTTGATTCTCTTCTCCTCTGTCTCTTTCCGCAGCTCTCTGCCCTCTCTTTTTAGCACATTTTGTTGCGTTCTTAATTGTTTGGCAATTAAGTCAATTATAAACATATTAAGCCAAGCGACACACATTCTCCGATTTAGTTTAGTTTTCCCTTTATCTTTCACAGTCAAACCAATAACCGATCAATACCAGGGAAAAGTCCCGAAATTGGGACAAACAAATAAAAACTCTCTTCACAACATTAAGCTAAAGCAACAAATAAAAAATGTATATGTGTATGTATATTCAGACTTATGGTAAGAAAACTCCTATTTACATATTCACAGAAGCTTAAATCAAAAATCGCAAAACTTTGAAAGTAAAATATTGTGACAAAATCTTATCTCTCTAAAAAATCCTTGTTGTTCTCGTATCTTAATTACTTTTCCTTGTTTCAAATTGGAACATATGTAAGCGTTTGTTAACATTGTCTCAAAACCAATGTATGGTTCTTTAAAACAAGACAGTATTACCACAAATTGTTTTCACCTGCCAGTAAGCTTTTAGAACTTCTTTAATACACTGAAGATAGTTGGCAAAAGGAGAGTATCTCTACATATTCCCCCTCCGCAATGGTTATCCAGGTAATCAAGTGTCTGGGTCCCCTTCTTCCCTCCACCAACGATCACCTGGTGGGTTCTTCTACCTGTCTTCCACCTTCCACCGGTGTGCGTCTGCTGTTTCTCTGTGTGTAAATCAAATCACAAATCGATGGCAACTTACATACGACAAAAAATGCTGTCAAACAACTTGGAAATCGAGTCGCGAGTCGCGAGACTCGAGATCGCTTAACCCCTCTCTGCCCCCCGTTCTTCGGGCTCCGCTCTTATATAATTGGGGCCATGGAAGCGTTAAGTCGAGTGTTAAGCTTTCTGTGCCCATTTCCTCCAGTTTTTTTTTTTTTTTTGCACCATGCCCCTTGAATACGATCCAGGAATGAAAGAGACGAACAGTTAGCTCAGCTTATTTTTACTGTCGCAGCTCTTATCGCGTTTATAAACATAAACAAAAACAAAGCTCAAACTCAGTCCATGAATCACATATGCATTCATACTTACAAGCATGCATGTACTTTACGTACACAGAGAAAATACATGGGTATATCGGAAAATCTTTTATATCATCAATAAGCGTTTGTGTAATATTAACTCGTTATTATCATAAGTAACACTTTCATAATTTGCAAAGTACTTGCATTAGCCAGTATAACATATTAGTTGTATGCATAACATCAATTCATTACATTCTTATCAGTTTAAAGAAAACATATTCAATTTTAAAATTTTAAAGGAAATTGTAATATAGTAATACTTTTACTTTAAGTACAGCTCAAACTTTTTTTAATATACTAAGAAGATGGTATAAAAGATTCCAAAAATTTTAATGTCAATCGGAGTAATTTTTTACTGTGTGCTATCGTGTAGCCAATGCACTTGGTCCATGGAAACTGCTGTAATTAGCAAAATAACAATGCAACAAAAGAAGGAGAGCATAAACAAGCAAAGGGAGAACGCAAGTGATTCATGCGAATAAACGACGATCCAATTGCAAATGCGCTTGAATGCATCACTTTATTTGCATGCGAACATATAAATATGAATTAAATACGTCGGCTTATACAGTGCATATATAGATATACATGTATAACATCTCTTTTGCCAGGCCAAATATTATCGCAACGGAAGTATGCCTTATTAGATCGTATAATTGTGCAAAAAAATTAGAACAATGTGTGGCAGCGAAATACGATATATCAATACATATATATATCATTGGAGAATTTGAATTTATTGACGTGCCTGTCGTTATCAAAACAAAAACTTACAAAACACCTTAAATGAATTGTGCTGTTAATTTATGCTGCAATATATTTATATTTTGTAACTATGGAAATTTCTCTAAGTTTTTACCATTAGATTGTTTTGAAAATAAAAGTTGTTCTTATATGCCTTTATTGACCAGCTTGGCACTTTATATCATATCACATAGAAAAATCAGTATCATCCTACCACTATAAAGCTATAAACTTATAAAATGATTCACAAAGAGCTCATTTGAAAAGTATCTCGACTGAATTTAAGAAACTGGCGAGAGTATTTTTTTTTAAGTTGTTAGACAGTAAAGTCAAGCTGATAAGTTAATAAAAATAGCTCTGGAAAATTTGTTGATGGGAACAGCTTGACCTCGAATATTAAAAGATATCCAGAAAGAAAGAAATATTTATTTTGAAAAGTACACTCCGCTCAGCTTTTATTGTAAAATATCCATTATTAAAGGCCTTATTTGGACTTTCAGTTTCCTTTTAAAAATGCTGATTGAGAATTCTCATTGGGAAATCGATCAAAATAATTGAAGTCCGCATTTCGTTTACATAGATAAAGCAAGAGTTTGGATTTGTGTATGGGCTGTACAATAAATCCGACCATTCATGATATATACGCACACTCAACGGTCGGCATATTCGCTTTATAATTGGGTGGCTCCTCATTGTTATCGCTCTTTATGCCCGGTCACTATAAATACGAGCGATATCTGGACAAACGTGTATATAAAGAGAGTTTTATACTACACGAGGAAGGTACAATTCGTAACCATATCACCAGACGACAGAATGACACAATATTGTTATATCCATGGGTACGATAAAGGGAAACACAAATATTTAATACAGTTTCTAACAAATTAAGAGTATAGTTTTGTTCCTAAACAAAATCATGACCTTTACATCGTCGAATGCTATGAAACGCACTGTAGGCAAGGCCACATGGTCGCGGAATTGGGTAAATGAATATGGATTCATGATTGTGTGTTGCAAAACAATTGATTCACTTGGTCAGCACTTGGTTACTATAGTATATGTACATATATTCTCTGCGTCGTGTGAGAGCGTGTGAAATTCGAAATTCGGTTGAAATAGTGGAGCTCGATTAATCATCGAAAAGAAGACCCGAAAGGCGACGTAGTAGTATTTCTAGCTGATGTTCCCGGGAAGCAATACAGGGTCCAATCTAATGTGACTCACCCATCAAGTTCATTCATCCAACTTATCCGGCGCAATATGCAAAGCGAAGTGCCAGCGACAATAAGCGCAACAATGGGTTCGTTTAAGCTTTAAACGTTTCAAAACAAATTCATCGAGGCTCAGGGAAGTGGACTATTGGCGGAGAACTGCAACTCCCATTTGAAGTGGGGCGACCACTTAAGCGACAACGACAGCAATTCGCTGGCTTCCCAGATGGTCCACTCTTCGAGGCCCCATTCCATGCCATTTCGTCCGATCCTATCCTATCCGATCCGATCCGATCTGGTCTGGTCTGATGCGGAGCCCCCCCTCTTTGGACTCTGTCGAGAGTTGAAAAGTTCAGGGAACTGCAATGGAATTAAGTCGAAGCAATGGGAGGGCCAGAGGAATTAAGATCATCAATGAAGAAGTGGTGTAAACAAGTCTCAAATGCCAGATCCTTGACTCTCAAAACGATATTGTTTTAAAGTGGTGCGTGGGGTAAACAATGTCCAGTAAGAAAAACAAGTTATCTATATAATATCCACAGAAGTATCCAAAACTAAAGATTGAAAACTTTATATGATTCTAGAAACTATTTACAATTTTAGCTGAGCGTTTTTTTTTTCTTTGTAATATAATAAGTGGAATTAATGCAGTAAAAGAAATATATGTAAAAGTATCGAAACTACTCATGACATAATAATATAACATTTTTATTTTGATAACTCAGCACTTCATTTCTGTTACTTAATGCCTGCTAATCTCCTTATTATTTGTTTTTTTTTTCGATTTCCCATCTTTGTGGCCAGGCAGTAGGCAATTTGCTGATGATTGCGCTCAAGCAGCTTGCAAATTGTTTATTTAAATCTTTGTTTCATTCCAACTGAATAAATAATCGGCTGAAAAACGCTGACTCTGAAAGCGGAAAGTGAAAGCGTCGCTGTGAGTGGGGAAAACTTAATGATGACCGATCGAAGGGGGGAATGTTGATCGTTCAAGAAGAAAAGAAAACACGTGTCTTTAATTTCCGCACTGTCTGCATTTTTTATTTGCCTCGTTGGCACTCATTATGTGTGCCCACTTAAAAATTGCAAATACTTAAGCATATTCTAAGCATTAAATCTAAATAAATTATGAGCTAATTGTCCACTGGTTGGCTGTCTAATTGTCTAATTGGAGTAGTCCAGACGCCTTCGGGCCAGGGCCAATCGTATGAGTCTGCGCTGTTCCAGTTCCTGCAGTTGCTGCTGGACGAGCAGGCGATGCAGTAGCTCCACTTTGGCGTACTCCTGGGCCTTCCGTTGCACCCTCTTTTGCTGCTCCTCCGCAAAGGCGTCCATGGTCCTTGAAATTGGGCAGGACTTCGTGACTTCGTCCGCCTCCTGAGTTTTGGGTGTGTGGTTCCAGCAGTTGATCTGAATGAACTGTAGCAGTAGATGAATCAGATGGCTCCAGAAAGTCAGTGAAGATTGGTAGAATTTGGCTAGGCTGGTGGACATGACGACTGTTTGATTAACTGGTGAGAAGTGTGAGGCTTTAAGTTGAACCCAGGACTTATATACTGCAAAGAACACTTGCAGGTAGGTCTCAGAACTCCAAGGGGATACCTGTCGGAATAACCCTTAATTTCTTAGGTAAACAAGATTTTGGGACACAACCAATTACCTATGGTAGCATAGATCCATGTAGATTCCCACAGTACAGCTAATCCTTACTTTTTGTATATATGTACCTGCACCATTTATGGTTAGGAAACCCTTTGTTACCTAATAAATATTTTAAAAAACCGTGTTTATTAATTTATAAACCTTTGTACAGTTGCTTTTCAACATTATTTAAAATAAACCCTTATGGGATTTGTTAAAATAGGCTGGGTCTTATTTATAAGTTACACTATTTGATAAAGTTTATAAGAATATTTTGTAAATCTTATAGTTTTAAAAGGCAAAAATGGTTCCATGTTCTAGTGGCATTGTGGCTGAATTATATTATATATGTATGGTGTTTTAGTAACCCAATCTTTTGTATGTATTTTTAGGATACGTCATGGAGCAGGCGCGACCTGTGCCCGCCCCTCGTCGCCTCTATCCGGAGCTGCGTCCCGCCAACTACGAGAACATCGAAATCCGGACGCCCAATAACATCAGCAATATAAATATCAACAACAACAACAACAACATCAACAACATCAAGAAGCTCAACATAAATGCGGAAAATCTGCATGGTAATTGTGCGGAAAAGAAGCTGCCGTCGAGTGGACAAAACAAGTTGATACTGCAGGAGAATAACTGCGATAGTCAGCAGCCAATTTACGGACCGGATGCCAATGAGAATGTCCAGGAGCCGGTGTACGCAACGCCAAGGCCGGCTCCGCGCCAGCGATTGCAACCAGCAGAAGATCCCAATCACGATCCCGATCACGATCACGATCATGATCCCGAGGACGAGGATGAGGTGCCTTTGAGGATTCTGCGATCGGCGCCGCAGGTGCCGCCCAAGCCACTAAACATCCTACCCGACCAGCGTGCCTCGATCTGCAGCGAGGTGTCCACCACCAGTGGCCATGCCCTGGGCGGCAGAGCTGACGAGGATCGGGACGGATCACGGTACGCATCGAACGCATCGCTGGACTGCAGCGAGAGCTCGCACAGCGGCAAGTTCAAGTCGCAGTCACCCGGGTACGTAGACGCCGTCGTTTCATCACCCACCATTCCACAGTCGCCGGATCCAAGCGGGGACGATCCTGATCGGATCCAGGCAGATTCATCCGCAGAACAGTCCTCCAGCAGCCACGAAGGCGACGATGACAAGTAAACTTTGACCTCTATTTCTACCCTTTGACCCTGCACTCCTCTTTGAGTTATTTGAGGGTTTTTCACTTTTGTTTTTTGGTTTGCAATGGAAACTAACTCTACACACGGTACAAACATTTGGGTTTTCATTATAAATTTGTATTTCTTTTCTTTCATTTTTGACAATATTTTGTATTTGTTGGATTACACTTATTTATATTAATCATAAAGTTAAAGTGGCCTAAAAATATTTGTATTTTTTGGTGTAATAAGAAGGAATATTTATAGTTCATTTTTATGGATTGTCTTAGAGAAATTTTTCAGAAAAAAATGTGTAAAACATTTTAAGTATACATGTTTGTTTTAAATCGTTTGATTAATGTTAAAAATAGCCTCTATTTTTGTTAAATAACTTACATGATCTATATTTAATCTGTTTATGCGCATTTTATAATATTTGTTGATTTATTTTACATTTTAATATGTTTCCTTTTAATGCGATTAAGGTTTTACTGATTTTAATGTTTTAGTTATTTTTGGTTGCGGTTTTGTTAATTTAATAGCACCAACAGAGCACAATTTTATTTAGTTTTTGGTAAATATTTGAATAACACATTTTGTTATGGCATTTCTCTACAAATTGATTACATTTTTTATCTGGCATATTGGTCCTTCTTTTCAGCGATAGTGTTTTGTCGGGAATTTATCAGTGTCTGCGGTTTTTTTTGTTGGGTATTTCGTTGTTTAAAATAGAGAGATTTTGAGCATAAGTTTTTTCATTATAATGGAATTTAGGGAAATGTATTATCTGCAGCAGCTGTTTCCCGAATCATTTACATATCACTTAGGACTATTTTGGAACTAGCATAAACCCCTAATTCGGAAACATCTCCTTTAATTTATGTACTTCCCAGCGGAACTGTAGCATGTGCCCCCACTACTTCCCTCTTTGCTTCTGGGTATTTCACTTCCGCCGCCCTTTCCATCGGTAAATCAAGTTGGGCTGTCAAGGGCCCCGTCCTTATAAATAAATAAATTATAAATAGCCCGGCGTCTGCTCAAGATCAATGACAAGCGGAATTTTCTAAAAATAGTTTTTCACACTCCAATCGGAGTTTTGTGCGGTCGAGCATTGTTTTCAAGATCAATCGTTGTAAATACGCGTAGATGGACGGAATTGTTGGGGAACCGTTCAAATATAAACTATATCACTTCTAAGGTATACAGATGGTACAAAACTGTAAAGTATATTTATTTTTAATGTTAAAGAACATTCATTTTTGACAAGTTATATTAAAACAAAAGAAATTCAAAATTTCTTATAAAAAGTGAAGTAAAGTGAATTTGTTGTCACGGTAGAGAGCTAAAATGTTTAAAGAACTTGTTTTCAAACAATAATTTTAAAATAACTTAAATTTTTAGGTTAAAGGAATCTATAAATTTTTTTTTAAAATTATTTTGGAATATATTTTGGACTTGGTTTCTTAGTTTTATGAATGCCATACATTGAATGAACCCTCATTTGTGGTCTAACAACTTTGGCTGGATGTTTTTTGGATCTTAAGTAAACTAACCTTCAAGGGAATGGGCTGCTTTTACACTCTCAAATCCAAGATAACTAATGGTTATCTCCCAAAACCCCACCCCAGCAACCTACTGCGATCGCTGGGAACCACATCGAAGCTACTGGGCGAATCCATCGGCGAGCGGATCACGTCCAAGGCGAAGGGAGCCAAAAAGCGGCTGGACCGGAACCTGAAGAGCTCCACGGAGGCGATCAGCACACTGGGCGCCGATGCGGGACGGAGTTTGAAGCACGCCGGCCAGCGATTCGGCTCCAACTTCAGCCTGGGTCGGTCCAAGGACAAGGACAAGGCGGAGGGAGGTGGGAGGTCAGGAGGATCGGGATTGGGAACGGGGGAAATGGATCTGGACAGACGGCAGACGATGCCCAATACGGAGGTCTTCAGTGCGATACATTTCTCGAGCCCACTGAACCGGAACGGCGGTCTCTGCGATCTGCGGCAGAACGAGGCGAAGCTTCTCCAGAAGGAGGAGCAATTGCAACTGGAGCAGCACCCCGAGGACGATGGCTGCTACGAGGTGCCCAAGGCGCAGGGCAAGCCGCCCAGCTACGACGAGGCGCTGCGGTCACGCCCCTCGCCCACAGCCTCGCCGCTGGCCAGGAATCTCGCCCAGGAGGCCGCCCAGCTGGTCCAGCTGCGCAGCGGCCAGCGGGGCCAGCTTGGGCCGAGCAGTAGCTGCTCCTCGAACGGCGACGACTCGCCGCGCCTGCCCATGCCCGCCTTCCCGCCGCCCCGACTATCCCAGCAGCCGGAGCAGTTCCGCCTGGATGCACTGCAGCCGCCGGTGCGCCAGAAGCGGCGCAAGAACTACGAGCACATCGAGCTGCGACGTCCGCCCGTTGACTCCGCCCAGCTGGAGGAACTCAATCGGGCGGCGGCAGCCAAGGAGCGCGAGGAATCTCTGCTGATCTCGGCCAAGAATGCCGAGGCGGAGGCCCAGGCCCCCAAGCCGGAGCGCAGCGATTCCTGGCAGTTCTACGGCGAGGACGAGACCGACGAGGAAGAGGAGGAGGAGGAGGATCACGATGGCAACTCATCGCCCGAGCCGGTGTACGCCAACCAGGAGGCCACCTACGGCAAGCTCTTCGAGATGGCCACCGCCGGCAGCAGTCGCAGCAATGTGCTGACCCCCAACCAGGTGGCCGAGCAGCAGCAGCAGCAGCTGGCCTGCATCACCGAGGATGCGGAACTGGATGGCGGCGAGGGGGCCGTGGGTGGTGTTCCCCTGCCGCAGGCTCTGATCGAGGAGTTCGATCCGCTGTCCAGCAAGTGCTCCACGCTGGCCAGGTCGAACAAGAGCAACGAGCTGCTGCTGCTGGAGCACCTGCTCGAGGAGGACACCTACGGCACGGTGAAGGCGGAGCAGGACGACGTCAGCATGTGCACCTCCGAGGAGGAGCCAGTGACCACGACTAGCTGCCCCACAAGTGCCAAGTCGCAGATAGTGCAGCCGCAGATAGTGCACCAGAATGCCCAGCTGCTGAGCGACAGCATGGAGAACGTGCTGGACGAGGAGCGGGCAAAGCCCTATCTCAGCCGACTGCCAGCCGAGTCTACCACTCGAACAGCCGGGCCCGTGGACTTGGCCAGTAGCTCGCGCAACCGCACCAACTGGTTTGTGGCGGACAAGGCGGACAAGGCGGACAAGGCGGCCGATGCACCGACCAAAACAATGCCGCCCGTCGAGGGTGACAGCCCGCCCACCTACCTGGAGGCCATCGGGGGCGGGGGAGGGGGCAAGGATGGCGGAAGTGGACAGGAGAATCGGCCCACCATTGGTTCCCGCTTCCGGCAGACCATCAGCGCCTTCTCCAGCGTCAAGCTGCGCATGGACGCCATGAAGCGGAAGGCCAGCTTCCGGGGAGCCAATCACCGGCAGTCGGACGTCAAGGTGGCCCTGCAAATGGTGCCGCGGCCCAGCCTGTCGCCCCTGCTCATCCGATACGAGGGGCCGCTGGTGCGCTTCCCCTCCGGCGTCGTCGAGGACATACTCAAGGAGATGCAGAACCGCAAGGCCATACTCCGCGAGCGCCAGTTCCAGACGTTCCTCGACCAGGAGATGAGGACGCCGCGCGAGGTGATCCCCCTGGACACGATCACCACGCTGCAGTGCGTGAGCAACAGTCGCGTCACGGACACGGCCACCCACTTTTACTGCTTCGAGATCACCACCTCGCAGCCGAAGAACGGCGCCGGGGCGGGCGACAGCATGTCCTCCAATCCCAATCTCCTCATGACCAGCAGCTCGTCGGGCAATGTCAAGCAGCAGCGCGTCACGCACCTCTACGGCGTCGGCAAGGAGTCGGAGCGCGGCGTCTGGATGCAGAAGATCCTCGAGAGCCTGACCAACAGTCTGCCGGTGAAGTACACCTGCCACTACTACCGCGCCGGCTGGTGTTACCTCAAGGTTAGTCGTCCCCTTAACTGGCACTCTTACACCAGAGAACTAGTTCAAGAAACCTAAACTATTTAACAAATAAATAAAAATAAAATTCATTCAAAAATTTTCAACGAAGTAATGGAGACATATCCGACCCCATTAAGTGTATATATTGTTGATAAGTCCGTTCGTCCGTTTCTAAGCAAACTAGTCCCTCAGCTTTAAAGCTATCTGGATGAAACTTTCCCAAAAATACACTGATAAAAAAAATACAAATAGTAAATATGAATATCTGACTATTGAATTCAAAATTGTATATTTTATATTCCAATTCTGAAATACAATGCGTATTCAATGGCATGATTTAATATTTTAATAAATGTAAACATAGTTACTATTTGATTTTAGTGCAAAGTTAAATATGGTTTAAATTTAAGTTTCAAAAAATAGTCAAATACAAATTTTACAAAATGTATATTTTTCATATTAAAATTAACTTAAAACCGCAATGGTTAAAAATCACAGCGAAATATATTAAAATTTACTACGTTTTTTTTGTTTACCAATGTATAGTGAGAAAACGATATCCATGGCATAGAAACTATTGAAAAATTCACGGGAGAATCGGTACAGCTTCATTGGTTTTAAGCAAATACGTATTTATTGGATATTTTATTTAAGTATTGGCTGTCATTGCATCCTAATTCTAATTCGAATTGATTTCTGGTCGGCAGAACTCCATCACCTCGGAGTGGAGTGGCACCTGGTTGGTGCTGCGCAAGAGCCAGCGGCGCCTGATCTTCGTGAGCGAGGCGAACGGCAACGTGGAGAAGTTGGATCTGCGCAAGGCCCGCTGCATAGGTAAGTGATCCTCAAAATAAATAATCCAGTCAGCTCGATTGAAACCATACTATTGTGTCGCACAGTGCTGAAGGAGAGCGACGAGTCCATCGACAATCTGCACGTGGAGAGCGGCCCCATGCTGATGATCGACTGCCCGCCCTACGCCGTCTACATGATCATGAGCTCCGCCCGCGAGACGAAGATCTGGCGGCACATCATCCGCGAGGTGGCCCACAACAATGGCTTCTCGCTGGGCGACCAGCAGCTGACCCGCTACGATGTGCCCGTAATCGTGGACAAGTGCATCAACTTTGTGTACATCCACGGCTCCATGTCGGAGGGCATATACCGCAAGTCCGGATCGGAGAACTCCATGCACAAGCTGTTGAGCGCCTTCCGGGCGGACGCCTTCAACGTGGAGATCACACGCAACGAGTACAACGAGCACGACGTGGCCAACGTGCTGAAGCGCTTCATGCGCGACCTTCCGGAGCGCCTGCTGGGCAAGCTCACCGACAGCTTCGTCTTCGTCACGGAGCTGGCGGTGGCCACCGAGAAGATACCCATCTACCGAGAGCTGCTCGGCCGACTGTCCGCCATCGAGCGCGAGACACTGCGTCGCATTGTGGGGCACCTGGTGTTCATCAGCTCGCAGCAGGCCAAGAACAAGATGAGCGTCCAGAACTTGACCATGATCTGGGGACCCACGCTGCTGGCTAAGAAGGTGAAGTCGAGTAACTCTAATCTGATTAAACTTCGTCATAATTATCAGACAATATTTAAACCTTCAGCGAGTTGAAAATAGATAAAGATGATAAATATTTATTTATTTTTTTAATGTAAATGTAAATGTTTATTGGTGATTAGCGCACTGCTACCCAAGAGGTAGCTTAATCTAATCGGTCACTGTCTTGGTTGTTCATTGTGGGTCTACAGTATGCCTTAAGACTAAAATTCAAATATTAATGTAAAATTCAGTAAAAAAAACTCTTATCAAATAAAACTTCGTATTCATTATCAGACAATATTTAAAGCTTCAGAGAACCTAAAAATATTAAATGCCAAAAATTTGTTAACAGCATTCAAAAAGGGTTGTTTATGTTTCTAGAACCCATAAAATATATAACAGCTGATGTAAATTACAATAATTATATAAGATTTACACAAGCTAGCTGTGAAAAGATTTACAACGAAATGTCAACAATTATTGGACTCTAACATGGTTTATTATATTTGCTTTTAATTTGCCTGAGCATTTATTGCAATTGATGTTTCAATATTTTAATAGTGATGCATTTTTTAAAAATTAAATTAGCCGTTAACAATAATTTTTTGCAACTGATGTTTCAATATTTTAATAGTGTTGCATTTTTTTAAAAATTAAATTAGCCACTACCAATAAGTTTGTTGCCATTTAATCCACAGAGCGACGAGCTGATCTACTCGCAGAAGGAGGCGGATGTGCTCAGTGATCTGATAGTGCTCTACAAGAATCTATTCCCCTGCAGTGCCGATGAAATGGTGAGATATGCCCAGCTATACCTTTGAAATAGAATATATATTGAATTATGTATTTCGTGCAGAAACGGGAGCAGGCCATGCTGGCATGCCTGCAAAAGTACTATGCGGCCGCCGAAACGCTTAAGGATGCGGTGAAGCAGTCCGGAGACATCAAGATCTGGATCAGCCTCAATCCCAATCCTGACAACAAAACAGAGGTGGGATTTGTTAAGTTTAAGAAAGCATATGCTCTGGAAATGCAGTATGCATAAGAATAATATGCATTTAAAGTATTCCATTTAGAACTGGAACATAATATTCTGTATTTTTTTAAAACAAAGAGTTTACTTAATTAGGAATTATAAATACCATTAAATTTGACAGTATTTAATTGCTTTGTCATGTAAATTTTTTTAAAATGCAATAACTTAAAAAGTTTGCTTTAATTTTTGTCCATAGGAACATAAATTCAGAACTGGAACATAAAATTCTGTATTTTGTAAAAACAAAGCGTTCACTTTATTAAGATGTATACAAATACCTTTAAATTAGACACTATTTTATGGTATATTATATAATATAAAATGCAATAAGCCTTGGCATGTGTATTTCTTACTAAGCAAACAACTTTCTTTTTATTGTTGTCCATAGGAGAAGACGCAAGTGAACGCCACCATTTCGCCCACCAAGACCGCCTACGAGCTGTGCCGTGAGTACTCCGCCAAGATGCAGCTGCCCACCCACCAGTTGACCCTGTACGAGGTGATCCTGAACGACAGCTTGGAGCGGCCGTTGCACCACGACACCAAGGTGTTCGATGTGATCCTGAACTGGTCCTACTGGCCGGAGGAGGACCGCAAGCACAACTATCTGGTGGTGCGTCCGGTGGAGATGCTGCGCGAGATCCAGCGGGCGGTCAAGAATCTGGCCACCGTTACGCCCGGCAAGGAGCTGCGTTTCGCCGACTCCCGCACGAAGACCTTCAAGACGCTGCAGTGCGAGCTGCGGGACGGAAAGATTGTGGTGTCCAAGAAGGACAAGAACGACAAGACGACCATTGTGCGGGAGGTCTTCCTGCAGAGCAGCACGGCGTATTTGGGCTGCGAGCGCAAGCGCGACTTTCCCTGGAGCTGGGCCATCACCTTCGTGGAGCGCACGCAGGCGCAGATCATGAGGTGGATACTTTAACCCATTCACCTTCACCTAAATGACAAATAATAAATAATATCTCGCTGTCCTACAGATCGCGCGATGCTCCCTTCATTGGCCACGTGCTGGCCGGCAGCGAGTGGATGGACCGAACCATCTGGTATTCCAGCATCTGGTACTGCCTGTACAGGGACAACATCCTGCCGCCGGCAGAGATCATCATCAAGTAGAAGTGGACGCCTCCCAGCTGCCAAACATACATAGTTTTAAAGGCCGTCTTGTGCATTTTCCCGTAGCTCTCGTGTAGATATTCTGAATTTATTTGTAATAATTAGGGATTATATTATATATATGTTTAGCAATTTTTTAACGAAACACTTCGAGAATTTTGCAATATTTCGAATAGGCTAACACACGAATATAAGTTTTTTTTTCCCCCATATTTACTGTAAATAATCATGTTCACTCAAAAACCAAATTGTACATAAGCTTAAGAAGTTTTAGCTATATAATTAAGTATTTGCCATTTGTCTTCAACATAGCTTGTTTCCCAAAATATCTAGCGTTTTACCAGACACGAGGAACCAACTATTAGTTAGACTCTTGGCCACGCAAAGCATTAAATTGTAGAGTAGTTAATGATTTCTTAATATATTGAATACAATTTTTATACGAATTATTTGCAATTTTCCATTTATGTATTGTGTATTCACATGTAAAGCCATTGAACAGATTGTGTAGACAAGCCAACGTTGAGAGAAACATTTATTAGTAATAAATCCAATTTATTTACAATTGTGAATAGTGTGTTTAATACCGATTAAGAGCCTTTAAGTGGTTCCCTCTTCATCTGAGACCTTATTCCGAGTTCATGGAGGCATTGCGTAACAAATTTGTGCTTTTAATGGGATTGCTGTGGTATAATAGAATTTTTTGTCCAAAAATCAAGATTTTTAGATTGAAAAACCAAATTAGTCATAAAATCTTGGTTCGTTGGGTTCTTCTTGGTGCAAAATGGACCCAAAGCTACCGATGACGACCCATGCTACCGATCCTCATCACTTTCTAGTTGAATTTAATAAGTACAATTTTCGTCCAATTTTTGCACTTTCCATAAGGGGTTACATCACTAATTTTTTGCGAAAATTGGCCAAAAACAAAAGTCTCCAGGTTTGAATCCCAATTGATTGGAGGTTCTAAAACGAGTTCAAAGAGGTGTGACATTCCAATTTTGGGCCATTAATGGCATCTTTATGGCTAAATCACAGAGATTCTTGTCCGAAAATCATTTTTATTTTTATGGCCAATGAACTGCATTTTTTTTTTCCAAGAATAGAAACTTTTATGTGAAAACATTATTTTAACTTAAAATACCAGTTAAACTCCAACACTTTGAATATCACTAAAATTTTGCAAACTTTGCATTTTATTTCTGTTGTTTCTTTTTTGTTGCTGTTTTATCAGGCTGTTATTTTAAAGAATTATTTTTCTCGAGAACATTTTTCTTTTTGCTTGAACTTCACATACATAGTCGATTTTGTTGTTTGTTGTACAATACATAAAAAGAAATATGCGTGTTATTGTGTATCTATATTATATACGCTTGTTATTATGTATGTAAATATATAGTCGTATAGGGTGTTAAGTATATTGATCAAGTAAACATGACATGATTTGACTAATTTTAGTGTTCCTTCGGTTAAAGTGAGATGTGGTACAAAAGCGGGAATCTGGGTGAGAGGGCGGGACGAGTGTGTGTGTGTTTGTGTGTGGGGGGGAGGGGTGGGTCGAGTGGGAGGTGGGTGTTGGGTGGATTGGGAGGGCGACTACGAATTTTTTTTGGGGGGGATGGGTTAACAAATTTTGGACATACACTTAATCGGTATCAATATTTTTACACTAACTAAATATACAAATCAACAAACGCCAAACGATCGGCACTCAAAGATCGGTACTATATATATACATCGAGTGGGCCGTGAGACGGATAGTGAGTGAGAGAGAGATAGCGAGTGACTGAGGGAGAGAGAGCGAGAGCAGGACATACATATTTTTTGCCTTTATTTGAACGAACTTTTCTTTCTTCCTTTAGATGCTGCGACATTTATAGTGCTGGCAAAAGTCTAACCTAGACGTTATATATTTTAGCATATGTATATTGTATATATATATATATAACTAGAGGAGGGCACTCGGCCGCTCAAACTATCAACAAGTTATCTAATGTTAGCTCAAAAAAAAATCATAATAATATTACAATCGATTATTGATAGGAAGAAAATGATGCAATCATCGTTACATCGTTATTGTGGATTAGGGATTAGGGCCGCAGGACGGGATTGCATGGGGGCGTGTGGTAGGTGGTGTTTGGTGCCGGACTGTGGTGGGTGGTGGGTGTGGTTGCAGGGTGGTGGTGGTGCTGTTGGATGGATGAGTAGTGGGCGCTTCTCCAAAACGGATAAGTAGTAAAATGCTTAGACGTATAAATAGGCTCTCCTAATGTTAGTATGTAATAATCACATTGACTGCCGACTCCAGCTTCAGCTCCAGCTCCAGATCCAGCTCCAGCTCCCTCCTCTGTGTCTGCGGACTACATGTGATGCCACTGCATCACCGCCACATTGGTGTTGTCATTCAGCCGGGCGATCTCCTCGTGCAGCCCATGGCCCAGCCATTGCAGAAAGATGCGGCTGTAGGCCGCCTGGCAGAGCCTGAGCGGATTGCCCCGCCGCAGGCCCTGATCCGTCTCGCCGTACTCGTCCAGGTACGGCGGCTGGGCAAAGCAGCCCTTGCCGCGCCCCAGATACACCACCTGGCAGTCGCGGATGCGCAGAAAGATGCCCACCTCGGCGCCGCAGGCGTGGGCATGGTGCGTGCACGCGCCCACCATCAACTTGCCCAGCTCTGGCTGGCAGCAGTACGACTGGCCGCACAGGATGGAGCCGCAGATCAGACACATCGTCGGCGTCTTCATCTCCTCGCGCTCGTTGTTCGGACAGAAGATGTCCGACACGCTGTTGATCAGATCGCTGTAGTCGTCGTACAGCGGTATGAGGCGCGGCAGCGGGCGCAGGCACGGCTCCACCTGCAGGGATCGGGCCGTGTCCGGCTGGCAGCGCTCCTCCACCTCGCGGCCAATGTGCGGATGCGAGGCAAACGAGTGCATCATCGTGGCGTACACCGTTTCCATGTCGAAATACACGCCCAGCTGGGGGTCCAGGCCCAGGTACTGGCACATCAGCTCGAAGCGGTCCGGCTGATCAGTGGGAAACGTGTCCGGGAAGTCGACGTCGGTGAGGCAGCGATAGAAGAGGCAGGCGCAGCGCAGGAACGAGCTCATCTGACGCTGCACGTACTCGAGCAGCAGTGCCAAATGGTGCGGTTCGCATGGTATCACCACTGTTTGCTCCTGTCCCTGTCCCTGGCCCTGGCCCTGCTCCTCATCCTTGCGCTCCTCCGCCAGCTGCTGCTGCGTGTTCCTCTGCAGCACCCTGGCCGGGATGTTGTAGCGGCGATAGAAGGCCACCATGTTGTCCCGGATCCTCGTCGGCAGCTGCTCCACATAGCCCAGTTGCGTTAGCTCGGCATGCGGCGTCTCTGCCGTCCGTTTGGCCTGCTCCTTGTCCGCATCGAAGCAGAGCACCGCCTTGGTCAGGTGGGCCAGGAACATGGTCTGGAGGATGTAGAAGTCGAACATGCTGCCGCTGGGTATGACGGTTAGCGGGCCTGTACAAAATACACTTTAGTTAGCTCCAGATTATTAAGCATTACTATCAGTGTTGGGACACTGTACCTAGACTCTTGTTCCTAGGTACACTTTTTTGATACCTAATTCCTTACCTAGGTAATCATATATGAGGCTACCGTTTACCTTACCTAGGTAACGACTTTTATTTATCTTCAAAATTAGCTGTTTGGTATTTAGATACTGAAATATTTTTATTCGATTGAGTTTTGTATTATTTTCCTCAATATGTTTCATAGTTTGTTACATGTTTCTACAAGCAGACTTCATTACCAGGGCGTATACACAATATTACAATTCCTCTGCAACTTATTGAAGAACAAATTGTTCTCAAAATTATTATTAAAAGATGTTTTTTTTTTAAATTTTCTTTTGTGTACCTTTTACCTAACCCTAAGTACCTATTTTGACAAGTACCTTGTACCTTGGCTAGATCCAAAAAAAAAAAAAAAAAACTAGTACCTTTCCCAACACTGATTAACAAGCAATGCGGCGCACTCACCACTCTCGCCGGCCATCAGATTGAGCACTCCGAACTGGAAGGAGACCAGCACGCGGAAGCAGTCCCACTCCAGCACACTGGTGCCCTTCTGGTTGAACACGGTGTCCAGCAGTCGGGCGGCAAACTCCGTCTGCCACTCGTTCGTCCAGAGCGAGGGCGAGGCTGAGAAGCGCGAGCAGGCGCGCACCAGGTTGATGGCACAGCTCTGGTGGCGCATCGGCAGCTCGGCCTTCAGCGGCTTCTGTGTCTCGAACAGGTAGATCTCGAGGGACTGCATCGTGTAGCTGCAGGTGTCCCACAGCATGGGCACCGTTTCGATGCTGTCCGTGTCCAGGGGCGTGCCAGCCGGATGGTCCTTCGGGTGCGGCTGCTGACTCTGCGTGGCATTCAGCAGGGCCTTGCTGAGGAAGGCCATTACGTCGCTGTAGTTGGAATGCAACTCGGGGGGATTGGGGATCAGCTGGACGCTCCGCTCGAACTGCGCCATGTCCGCCACAACGCCGGACTTGCGCAGGATGGTGGTCACACTCGGCAGCGTCTTCAATTCGACCAACTTCATGGCGGCCAGCTCGCTGGCCTGTGTGCGCATGATCTCCGCGAAGCTGTCCAACGGCAGATAGCTATCGGTGGCCAAAGGGGTTGTGTTTGGTGTGGACGAGGACGAGAAGGCGGGCAGCGCCTCGGTCACCGGGAGCACGGTGTTGCTCAGGGTGCGGCAATAGGGACAGTGGAACTCGACGTTGTGCGCCGGACTGAGGGCCACGCGGTTGCGGTGCGGACGACGCTGCTCCTTGGACTCCTCGTTGCTGTAGTACTCCTGCCAGCAGCTGTAGTGCATCACGTGGCCGCAGCAGCTCATGTGCAGGGCACTGGGGCTGGCGCGCATTTGGGGCGTGGTGAAGATCACCCTCGAGGTCTGGACGAAAGCGGAGCTGACCAGCGGCGGACCGCTGCGGCTGATGGCACAGTTCTCGAAGCACAGGATGCACTTGAAGTTGTTGTCGCTGCCCGTGTAGAACTTGCGCTCGGGCCCCAGACAGGCCACGTTCTGCTTGAGGGCCACAGCTCCCTGCTCCTCCTCGTCCTCCACGTTCGCCTCGGCCGGTATGTCCTCCCACTCCATGGCGCCCGTGGCCGTCGACGAGTCCTCGCCCGCACTCTCCTTGTCGCTGGCCGAAAACATCTCCGCATGGTTCTTCATGAACGACTTTTGGGCACTCTTCATCTGGGCCATGATCTTGGCCCGACTCTCGGCCACCATGCGGGCGCGCAGCTTCTTCTCCTGGCTCGCCTGCTCCTCGGAGCTCAGCGGCTGCTCCTCCCCGGCGCTCTGTTT
This sequence comes from Drosophila gunungcola, assembly GCF_025200985.1. Taxonomy (NCBI): domain Eukaryota; kingdom Metazoa; phylum Arthropoda; class Insecta; order Diptera; family Drosophilidae; genus Drosophila; species Drosophila gunungcola. The sequence continues at coordinate 484,483 of NW_026453234.1, forward strand.
AGAGCAACTCGGCCCAGCACCGCCATCGCTGGGCGCCTGCTTGGCCTGCAGCTCCTTGTACCGCTTAATGGTCCACAGCACAAAGTCGCGATGAGCCTCCAGCTGGCGGGGTGATTAAACACAGGTTTTATAAAGATAATTGCTTTTGGGCAAGACTTTAAATACTTACCCTGGGACAGCGGGCCAGTTCCTCCAGCTTCTCCAGGATTCCATACTTGGGCGAACGCTCGTAAAAGCTCAGGAAGGGGTAGTGCTCACTGAGCTCCTCCTGAATGGCGAAACCCAGCAGATGGAGCACCTGTAAGCGAATAATAAACGCAACATTGGGCTTTGTGAAGGCACACATATGTACATATGCAAGGCGATTCGATTACCTTCTGGAGATGCGATTCGGTGAAGGAGCGACTGCGCGCATCCAATGCCCGGTCCATTACCAAGGTGCAGATGCTGAGGAACACGTTGCACTGCAGGATGTTGGCCATGGATCTGCAAGGGAAAAGGCGGTCAGGCATAAGAACATGAACATGCACGTATGTATACACAGTAGGTTGTCAAAAATCTCTCCCTTCCGCCTTTCTGTCTCTTGAAAAAGTTATGGACGTGCAAAGCATTGAATAAAGAGCAAAAGAGCGGAAGGGTGATGATATTGGACAAGCTTATCCGGAAACCAAGGAGACTCACTTAAAGGCTGGCGTTAGCTGCGGCAGCATCGGCGGAGGACAGCAGACGAGCTGCTTCTTGGCCTTGCGACGCTCGCGCTGCAGCTCCTCGGCCTTGGACTTGTCCTCCTTGGTGTAGTGATAGAAGTACACGTTGAACTCCTCGAACAGGTGCTCCTTCAGCTCGTACACGCCCTTGCTGTCGACTCCAACGGGCTTCTTGAACACGGCCACCGTGTTGATGACGTCCTCGAAGATGTTGTCGCTGTTCCCGCCATTGCCATCTGGCAGAGCGCGACTGAGCTCCGAGTGCGAATAGGACTTGGTGCACAACAGCTGGATGATCTCCTTGCGCAGACGGTCCTCCTCCGTTACAATCGAAACGCCCGGCATCCAGCGCTCGCCGATGATCACGATCAGGAGCTCGAGGAACTCGTCGATCATCGATAGCTGTCGCATGAACTCATCGTCCACGGGATTCTCCGCCAGCACGCTCTCGTAGTTGGAATGCGCCCAGGCAATCAGATTGAACTTGTTCAGCACATGGATGAGGAACTCGTTGCTCTCCATCAGCGAGGCGCCAATCTGCAGGCAGACAATGTCCCTGTCCAGCATCTCGACGCGGCAGCGCACGTTGCGATAGAAATAGAGCTGGTGCAGCAGCGAGTAGCCGTTGCGGCGCCACATGCCCGCGGCCACTTGGGCGATCATCGCATGGGTGCACAGAACGGGCTCGATGATCCCCCTGGGTGTCAGCTTGCTGTTTAGGGCCTCCGTCTCCGTCTGCAGGCTGTCGTAGGTCATGTCGTGGGCGCCCAGGTGCAGATAGATGCCGGCATAGAAGCGCGTGAGTGGCAGGTGGATGGACACCGGCTTCACCGACACGTCGTACATCAGGCAGCTGGCCACGTGGCCGGCCACACTGCGGGCCTCCGCCTTCTCGGCGCCCACGATGAAGCTGTTGCCCACCAGCGCCCGCACCGACATCTTGTAGAGCTTGCGCAGCAGTTTCACATCGCCGGCCGCCCATTCGATCACCTGCGAGATGGTCGTGGCCAGCTTGATGTGCAGATTAAAGGCGCACTCCCACTCCGGCTCGTAGTCCATGTGCTGGCCCGTCTGCCGGGTGATCGACTCCATGCCCTGCATCACGTTCAGCACGCGCATCAGGGCGCGGCAGCCCTCGAGGAAGCCGCTGCGCAGGTCGTTGCTCAGCACCTCCGGCTTTAGGCTGAGCAGGTAGCGCAGATCGTACAGTATGTAGTTGGCCCGCTTGAAGAAGGTCAGGCTGGCGATGTTCTTGCTGAAGTGCAGCGTCTTGTTCTGGATGAACTTCTCGATGGCCACGTGATAGAACGTGTGCAGCAGCTTGTCGAAGATGCCCTCGTGGGCGATCAGATGGTGAGCGATGCTGGGCACCGTGAACAGCTGCACGCTGAGCGAAACGATCGAGAAGGCGTGGTCGTGGTCGTCGCTGATGAAGTCCTCCACAATGGTGGCGTAGCGGCGCGAGAACTCCTGGGCCAGCACCATCTTGTTGTCGTACTCCATGAGCATGCCGGAGATGAGCAGGCGGTGCCAGCAGGTGCGCGCCGTCTTCCACAGCTTCACATCGTACTCCAAGATGTGGCGGATGCAGAAGGCCTCCTGCTTGCGCTGCACCAGCTCGGCGAACGTCTTGCGGAATAGGTAGTGGCGCACCAGGAACTCCTGGAACCAGCCGAGCAGCTGCAGGGCGAACTGCTGGCAGGCCACGGCCCCGATGTGCAGCACCGACGTCCTCAGCGACTGGTTGTTGCGCGGATTCGACAGCAGGGCGCTCGGCGGTATCATCTGGTTCTCGATGGCCGTCTTCAGGTCGTTGCATTCCTTAAAATACAAATAGAAGGAAACCAAAGATTCCAATTCAATACGTTTAAGTTACTTGGAATTAGCTTGTATTTAGCTTACCTTAAAGGTATCGCACTTCACCACGGCTCGCCCCTCGCGATCGATCGCCGCCACAATCTCCATGGCGTCCTTGTGCCGGCACTTGGCGATCTTGGTCAGCGTCTGGATCACCTGGTCGAACGTGTGCGACTCGTCGTTGTAGAGCACCGTGCAGAACTGCGCCCCGTCCAGCTGGCCGTCCTTCACGTTACCGCCCTCCAGGCACTGCAGACTGGCGTTTGGCTCGATCTCCAGATAGTTGACGCAGAAGGCGAGGATCGCCCCGAAGCAGATCTCCGCCCGCTCCAGCACAGCCTCGGTCAGGATCTTGCTCTCCAGCGGATTCTTGCGATTCGCCTGTTGGAAAGTGTGGGCGTTACAAACGGTCAACTCTATTTGCTATTCTATTGGTTACAAGACAAAGACCATTGCTAAATGAAAATCGACTAAAACACATCATTTCAATCGAACAAGTTATATAGTGTTTAATGTTTTACGTTTTGGCAACAATATAATAATAGTAAAATGAGCAAACATATTTAAATTGTTATCCTAATTTTAAATTGAATATTGGGTTAAAAATCTTAAAATCTGCTGCAATATTTTCTACTCTTTGAAACATATAACATATTTTAAATGTTACTAATATAGGGATGGATTTTTGCTTTTGTTTTAGTTAGTTAGATTCTACTTTAGTTCTGGGTGCATATAGCATCTGAATACGCCTTTCTTTGGCTACTGACCAGATGCAGCTGGCAGTAGTGATCCTTCTTCCAGGCCTCGTCGTCGCCGCAGTCGCAGCAGCCGCCGCCGCCGGAGGTGGACATCTTGTACTTGTGGAAGCGATGCGCCGAACGCTTGAAGCAGTTGACGCAGAGCACGCAGGTGGGATCAACGCCGCACTCGCGGCAACTGTAGGTGGGCTCCCCGTTCTTGAAGACCTTGCCGCAGACGGTGGCCGTGTTGCCCTCCAGCCGGAGCTTCTCCAGTGCGGAGGCGGGACTGTCGCCCAGCATGAACTCCACCAGCACGTCGATGATCTCCTCCTTGGCCAGCGCCTCCTTGAACATGCACTTGACTGAAATGGATTAGGACGTCATCAATTGCAACCAAATCAAGGGTACTCAATGGGACGGGTCTTAATGCTATCGATGGAGTGCGCAATGGGAAGCTTAGCTGGTTGGTGTGTGGTCCGCTGATCCACTCCAGATTTACTGGCTTGGATGGTTGGATGGTTAGATACGATTCGAGTGGATTGGATTGAATTGGATTGGATTGGATGGACGAGTTACGGTAAGTGCGAGATTGTGCCAATTAAATTGAATATGGTCTTGTTTGGGTGTTCGATGGGTGTTGTTAGTAGTCATGGATTTGGGGAAGTCCTCACAAACGGTGGTGCTTGTTCTCGAAAATGCTTTTTCGTTTGCAAGTCATTCCAGAAACTTTAAATATGTATGTGTGTGTGTGTACATACACAAGTTATACTCACGAGTAAGCGCATTGTTATCTGTAAGAAAAAAAATAGAATTAAATTAGTTAAAATTAAAGACTATTCCAAATAAGATAATAAATGTTTACAAATTTGTTGTATTTTATATAAAAATGTATTAAATTTAAAAAAAAACGAGTACTTTTAATAACATATTTTGGATTTTATAACGGAAAAAGTACATATTATAAATACATATGTATGTATATATGAAACTGAATTTGCCAAAGAAATAAATTGTAGTTCATAAACTAATTGTTTTTATTAGAAGTTCCTAAAGTCACCCTTTCGCCTTATTTTCTAACCAACTAATTGCTTTAACATATATTAAACATTTTAAATATTAATAACTATTTGGCCAAATGAAACGATATTAATAAATTTATGTATTCGTTAAAATTATAGTGAGGCCAAACTTCAAATATTATTATTAGTGTAAGCCAGATTTTATATGTCCAAATGTCTTTTGGTTAATAGAAATTATAGACGGCTTGAAGAGGCTTAGCTTTATTAGCTTAACAACTAAACACAGTGACTCATGTGCGAATTTTTATCTTTTGTTTTTATAGCTTTTTTAGGCCGTGAGTAATGCAATAGCGATAATAGCCATGCTAAAGTATCATTTAAATTTTAGAACAGGTCGGACCGCACCGCATGGAGATAATGATCGTGATCGTGATCATGATCGCTACTACATACATACATATGTATGTATAATATTGAGGTTGGGCGACCGCAAAAAGAGAACCGCAGGCGAAGACGAAAAGAAACCTTCGGCCTAAACGAGTTTTCGCAACCAAATCAAATCAAGTCAAATCAAAACAAAACCCACAAAACGTATTCGAATTCAAATGGAAATGCAAATGCAAATGCGAACGCAAACCACCATTACAACAAATGCAGTTCAAGGTCGCCACAATCGCTGTAAACTCTGCAGCGCAGAATTGAAAAAGAGAGCGATAAGTTTTCATTATAATCTATTATCAACGCATCTGACGTAGCTTCAGGGCTATCAGTAAAAAATATAGCAACACATACATATGTATCTTATGCCTACTAAGTCTGCAATGCACATAGAGTAAATCAAGATAGTATAGAAAACTCTGGATGTAAATAAAGGCCGAACTTTGGGGCTCGAAACCATAATAACATTATTTTTAGATGAAATACAAATTGAAATCAAGTACAATTTGAAGTTCCCTTTAATGTAATGTATTTAATAGATCGATAATTACTCCGGTACATTCCCACCCCAAGCTTATTAATTGTTTTAGTGGCCCAATGTGGAAAATAGAAAAAAAAAACACTAAAGCAACA